>NC_090747.1:17196024-17206024 GCF_036898095.1 Palaemon carinicauda
GAATGTATATATATATATATATATATATATATATATATATATATATATATATATATATATATATATATATATATATATATATATATATATATATGTGTGTGTGTGTGTGTGTATATATATATATATATATATATATATATATATATATATATATATATATATATATATATATATATATATATATATATATATATATATATATATATATATATACATATAGAATGAATAGCTTGGTACCATCAATAAATTTCACTATGGAGCTAGAGAATGATTGTGCCCTACATTTTTTGGACTGTCGTATACACAGGTGTATGGATAGACTTAAGTTTAGAGTATATAGAAAGCTAACTAATATCTCCGCATATGTAATTTACGTTATAACTCAAATTAAAGCAAAGAATTTCTTGATGATGAAATAAATGGGATTAGAACAATGGGTAAGAAAATAAATTACCCTGAAATTTTACTGGATGATGCACCAAAAACCCACAAAAAATAAGAAAATAAATAAATAAATAAATATTCCCGTAATGATAACAGGGAGAACTATAATACACAAAATTTACTTGTACTGCCTTAGAGTGATGTTTTTAAAGAATTTCCCCAACCGTTAATAAAAATTTCAATGTTATTGTAGCATTTAAGAGTAGCGATGTAATAAAAACAACCATAATAAAGAATTCTCCTGACATTACCAAAGGAGGTGTATATCGTAATCCATGCAATGCATGAGAAATTCTATATTGGTCAAAGTAGTAAAACTTTGAATAGATAATTAAACAACATAAAAGTGTCAAATATGCTCAAGATGCACTCTCTGCCAATGGTACAGATAAAAATCTAACAATTAATTGGTCATGTGCAAATAAATTAATTTATTCAAATAACTTATTGGAAAGAAACATCATAGAATCATGTTTCGTAAAAGAAACCTTTGATAAAAACTTGAATAATGGACATGGAATGTACAAACTTGACAGAGTTCTATGTTAAGAGATTTTCAAGCTATAAATAAAAACTTCAACCACCTTATGTAAAACAGAATGTACTGGAGGTATTGTATCTGAAGCCTTATAAAATTTATCGGTCACACACAACACAACACCTGAGGAATTAATGCCTCTGGAAATATAATCAAGACTACAATCTAAAAATGCCAGAGTAAAAAATCATTTCGGATTCTAATGCTAATATGAATTGTATGAAGAATAGGGAATCATGAAAAGAAAAAAAAACCTTCATCCAAAAGAATATTTCTTTCCCAGCATGTTACAAAACGCTCAGCAATTTGAGTCTCATCACAATGGAAGCTGGAAGCATTCCTTACGGTAAATTGAACAACCCCATTTCCAGGTCAAAATCTTTTTCCTTAGAATAGAGAGATTTTGCGTCTAGTTGCAAACTGCTTGCAGTTTAAACCTTTTTCATGACTTTCACATTCCATTCCCCTTCGTAATCCTTTGATAATAGCTTTGCTAAAAGTCTGCTTCGGATACCGTTTTGGAAAATTCCTCAAGCTGATCAAGGTGCTTAACCCGTCTTTATAGTAACATATTTTAGAAATATGTTAAGTACTTATAAATGCTTGAGTACCATGAATTTTACATTAATCATGAAATACATTACAGGTACATCCATATCACTATACACGTTTGTATAAAAACAGACACTTGCACACACACACACAACTATATATATATATATATATATATATATATATATATATATATATATATATATATATATATATATATATATATATATATATACATATGAATATATGTATATATATATATATATATATATATATATATATATATATATATATATATATATATATATATATATATATATATATATATATATATATATATATATATATATATATATATATATATATATATTTGGGCTCAAGCCATGTCGTCCTGATGGAAGTTCCTATAGGGTAGCTTCCTAGGGTATATTACAACTACGGCGATATTCCCAGAGAATTTACCTTAAGGTACCAGAATTCTAACTCCTGGAGCGAGTATCCCTCGTGAAAGGGATATCGCGACATATCAGAGGACGTATTCTAGACACGCCACATGGCAATCTACGACCTGAACAGAGATTTCGTCTCGTAGGAGGGAGATTGACGAGATACGAATTCGGGAAAGAAAAAGGGGAGCCGCTCCCAAGGCTTCCCTATCCCCCGATTCGTATGCGTGCCTGGCGCCAATCCTGGCGCCATCTGTATTCCTTTTTGCGTAGCTTAACAACTCGGTGTTTTTTCCTGTTTTTCTCGCAAATCTTGGATTTATTCAGCTTTTCATGGCTTCTTCGTCTTCGTTGACCTCGGATAAGTTGAGTATAGTGTCTGTTATGTATAAATGTAGGCTCTAGGTAAAATTTTGAGTGATTAATGGGATTAATCTTTGATACAAGAGCCGTAGCCTACCAGAGGTGTCCTGGACACTGTCACTCGCTAGGTATAAATTAGTTAGTCAGAGTGACATTCCTGGTTGTTTTGCATAATAAATTTTAGCTATTTAGCTTTACATAGGATTTCCTTTCGTGCTTAGTATTATTTGGCGAAGTATTCGCCATTCTGGCCTACGCTAGGCCATGTAGCCTAGTCGTTTGGTCCTAGTACTTAATGCATGATTTTGGTTTTTCCGAGTGTAATTAAAATTTTATTGAAGCTTTAGGCTATATTTTATACATTTTAGACTGTGTGGAATATTTCCAAGATTGTATACGTGAGAGTTTCGGTGAATTAGGTAATCGATTCTCTTGGTGCCTAGGCTAATTGCTTATGGAGCCTTAGTATACTTTATTATACTCCCCGGTTGCTTTCTTTTCTTCGGAGAAGGTATGCAATCCCTTTCCCTCTGTTTAAGCCTTGGGCTTATCCCTAAGTGGTTTTTTTCCGAATTTATTTTCGATAAAACTATACTAGGGTGTTACTGTACCTTCCTGTTCCAGCAAAGTCTGGTTCAAAGAGGGACAGAACAACAGAGTTTTTAGTCTGAGTCCGTGTTGTCTGGCTTGGGGCAGAGTCTCCCTCGCTGACCTAACACTTACAAAGGGAGCTTAGCTCCCTTAGGTCACTCTCGAAGGTTTCTGTAAGTTATGATTCCTTCTTTTGTGATCGACCAAACTAAGTCCTGTTGCTGTTCTCGGGGAGGATAAAATCTTCCCTTGGGAGTAGCAACGCCTTCCTTGCTTTGGTGCTCTAGAAGCTGGCAAGTATTATACTACTGTGCTGGCCCTTTCCCTTAGATCTCCCTTAGGCTAAGACAAAGTTCTTGGCTGCGGGTGATCTGTCACTAAAGCAAGGTTGGCAGGACCCTCTTGTCCCTTCCCCCTCTATCTCCGTAATGGCCTAGCCATTACTGTACTGTACCTTGCCGGCCGGCAGAGCTGGCCGGCAGGCGTATTACTGTACTGTACGTCATTCTACTTCTAGACCTAGTATAGGTTGGGATGTGGAATTGACTAAGCCCATTGCCGGCCGGCAGAGATGCTGGACGGCAAGGGTCTTATGTTTTCGAGTGCTGCCCGGACCTCTCTTGGTCCCTCATCCATGCCTGCCGGCAGAGCCGGACGGCATTGGTCAAGGAAGCCTGAATTAAGTTTCTCCCCTTCCTTATATGCACTCTTTCGGTTGCCGGGCTCGGGGGGTTGTGTACACTCTTATCCCGGCATCCATTCTATTTTCTTCTAGTGCTGTACCTGTCCCGGCCTATGAGGCCGGCAGCCGGGCAGGTGTAGTCTTCTGGTTCTTTTGCTGCCGGCTGGCATCGGTCTTGTACCTTTGCCGGCCGGCTTATGTCAGTCCTTGTCTGCCGGTCACCAAGAGTGTGGCCGGCAGCTGGGTACTACCTTGTGTAGTTGCTGGCCGGCAATCATTGCCGGCCAACACTGGCTGTTGCTGGCCGGCAGCAGCTGCCGCCGGCACAGGCATTTGAACCAGAGGGCTGCCGCCCTATAGCTGTTAAGTAGTATACTTTAAAGCTAATTGTGGTGTGTGCCGGCCGGCAAAGGCAGGCCGGCACACATCCTCCTATACTGTACTAGTATTCTTCTGTATAGCATTTACAGTAAGAAGAAAACTATAGTAAAAGTTTAGGTACAGCACTGTATCTTCTAACACTATTGTGTTTTCTTGCACGGCCCTTTGCTGTTGCCTTCAGACAAGAAGCAGAGTTCTTCCCTGTCTATTATCCCGGATTTTAAAATCATTGCCTAGGTGTGAGCTCCACCTGTTTCCTCTGGAAACTTTGCATTGGTTACTCTAGTAGAGATAAACCATTTTGATTTTATTATCTGGAAGGCTGCAGCAATGGGTTGTGAGGGAAACACAAGTGTGTGTCTTTAATTTCTGAATTGTTATGCTATACTATGCATATCCAGTGATACATAGTTCACTTGATACTCATGGAAATTTCTTCTCTTTACAGAAGGACACTCCGAAGTGGGGAAGTGCTTTCTGCAATGTCAGCAGCAAGAACCTCTGCGGACATGAGTTTTGTAGGAGACACGCAGCATACGCTGTCTCCAAGGATGATCTCCGGTATTGGGACCCTCAGGTATGTACTGTGTGCACTAACCTGATTAATGAGACATTTAAATAGCTAGGAAGAAGCTTCGTACCTGGGTAAGGGGCTTCCAAAAGTACACTTCTGGCCGTTATCTTCCAAGTGAGAAGATGAGGGCGTATCTTTTCCCTAAGGCATCAGCTGATGCAGTGATTCCCCAGCCTCAAGAGGAGATCCCCTAAGTTCAGATCCAGGTGGATGCTGAAGTCGCGGTCGCGATGCAAGACATCCAGCTAAATGACAGGATATCTGATGTGGACGGGTGTCAGGAGGAAGACCTCCTTGCAGAAGCCCAGGATGAAGTTCAAGCCCCTCTACATCGGCCGGTCTCCCAGTAGAGCTGGGACAGGCCCTCTCTTCTATTGTTGGAATGATCCAACAAATGCAGAAGGAGAATCAGGAGAAGGCGGCTGCAATGGAACTGCGAATGCAGTGCCTTGCAGAATCACATGGGCCCCAGAAAAGCTCAATGTGAAAGACCTTCCTTTGTGCTCGGATGCTAACCCATGAAGGTATGCTGAGCACATGTCGATGACGACTGGAAAGATCGTCATCTCGGATATGCTGGGCTCAGTTCCCCTGGAGGGTGGAATTCTGGCCCAGCAAGGCACCATATCCGGACTGTTATGTCCGGCTGAGGAAGGAACCAGCTTCAAAGGAGGAGGCAGAGCCGAAGGAGGTCATAGTGATGACCATGCTAAGGCTCAAGCTCTACTTTCATCTTCGATGAAAGAGAGGGGCTTCTCTAACTCAAAGGTAGCTGCATTGAATAGGAAGCTCCCTTCCTTTGTGTCCTCGCCTACTAGAGCCTTCCCCCTTTTACAGAAAGGGTTTCTGGCTGTACTAAAAGCAATCGAGGCCGGCAAGTCTTGCCCCTCCCTAGAGGAGTGTAAACCCTTGTTGCTGGCCCTGCCTATGGACCACAAAGATTGGAAGGACGTCCATCTTACGTTCTAAGTGGGAAAGTTGGAGGCTGATATTGCCGGACGTCAGTTCGGCAAGGACCTCCCTAAGCTGTCTGACTTTCTTTTGCGAAGTGAGTTCGATACAAAAGAAAGACTGACTGCCTCAATGTCTCTTCAGACTACTCTCGAGACGATGGCAAGTGACCCCAAGGTCCATGAAATGTTCATGGTAGTGGCCAAGCCTCATCTGGCCACAGTGACGAAGGACCTTTATGGCTTCGTCAAGGCAAGGAGAGCTTGTAGGGAGTTCGTGTTTACCTCGGCTACAGTGAGGCACGAGCTAAAGAAACTAATCTCCTCCAACATTTGGGGAAAAGACCTTTTTCCCTACCGACTTTGTCAAAGAAGTTTTTGATAAAGCCACCTTGGAGAATAGAAACCTTCTCCAGAAGTGGGACCTGGCTATCAAAAGAAAGTCTTCCCCGGATGAGGGTCCTCAACCAAAGAGGAAGACTATGAGGACTAGGCTACCGTCTCGGCCAGCCAAGCCTCTTAGACAGCAACAGCAACTGCAATTGCCATTGTCCCCAGTGCCCCAGATCGTGGCACAAACCCCGACCACCTTTCAGTGGGTACCCCAGGCCGTGTCGACACAGTCCACGGCATTCACCCCAGCGTTCGAAGGGCAGTCTACTTCCTTCCGAGCAAAGCCTAGAGGAGCAGCCAGAGGCTCGTCTAGACGCCCCTCAAGGGGAAGGGGATTCAGGGGTGGTCGTGGTCAGGAAGGCAAGACCTCAGGACGGCAGTCCAAGTGAGGTGATACCGGTAGGAGGGAGACTTCTGAAATTTCGGGATCGGTGGACCTTCGATCCCTGGGCCCACAGCCTACTCAAGAATGGATTGGGCGGGAGCTGGTACAGCACTCCACCCCCGTACCTTCGGTTTTTCCAACACTCCACCCCCGTTATGGAGGAGTACGTTCAAGAACGGTTGGAGAAAAAGGGTGAAGCCCATCAATTTCTAAGGGAGGCTGTTTTGTGTTCCCAAGAAAGACTCGGAAAAGCTCAGAGTCATTCTGGACTTGTCGCCACTTAACAAGTTCATAGTGAATTGCAAATTCAAAATGCTAACACTGCAACACATAAGGACCTTACTGCCCAAGAGGGCATATTCCGTCTCTATAGACTTGTCAGATGCCTACTGGCACATTCCAATTAGCCATCGACTCTCCCCCTACCTAGGGTTCAGGCTACAGCGAAGACTATACGCCTTCGGAGCCATGCCATTCGGGCTAAACATAGCCCCAAGGATTTTTACGAAGCTTGCGAGCGTAGTTCTCAAACAATTTCGCCTAAAGGGAATTCAGGTAGTAGCCTACCTGGACGACTGGTTGGTGTGGGCAGCATCCGAGACAGAATGCTTGCAAGCTTCCAGTCAGTGATCCAGTTCCTAGAGTACCTAGGCTTCAAGATCAACAGAAAAAGTCTCGACTTTCTCCATCTCAAAAGTTCCAGTGGCTAAGATCCACTGGGACCTTTTGTCACACCGTTTCTCCACCCCAGCGAAGAAAAGGAAGGAGATAACGGGTTCTGTCAAGAGACTTCAAGATTCCGAAAGGATATCAAGACACGAACAGGAGAGAGCACTGCGCTCTCTCCAGTTTGCTTCGGTGACAGACCCAGTGCTAAGAGCACAGCTAAAGGATGCAATCGGAGTTTGGAGAAGTTATGCATCAAACGCGTGAAGAGATCTGAGAAGACCAGCCGCTTCGGCTAAGTACTCTTCTCAGGCCTTGGTCCCAAGCCAGACATCTAATGAAGTCAGGTTCTTCTTCAGCCACCTCCCCCGTCGGTGACGATTCACTCAGACACCTCAAAGGAGGGATGGGGAGGTCACTCTCATCGGAAAAAAGTCCAGGGGACTTGGTACAGGCTATTCAAGACCTTTCTCATAAAACTTTCTAGAAGCTAGGGCAGTGCTCCTTACCTTAAAGAAAGTCTCCCCGCGTCATTCGTTCCACATAAAGTGGTAATAGACAGCGAGGTAGTTGTAAGATACTTGAATCAACAAGGATCGAGGTCACCACCTCTCAACCAGGTGATGTTGGCCGTCTTCCGATTGGCGGAAAAAAAGAAGTGGTACCTGTCGGCAGTTCACCTTCAAGGAGTCCGCAATGTGACAGCGGACGCTCTATCCAGGTTCACACCGATAGAGTCGGAATGGTCCTTAGACGCAGGATCATTCTCCTTCATTCTGAATCAGTCCCAGAACTGCAAATAGACCTCTTTGCGACGAAAGACAACAAGAAGTTGCCCCTGTACGTGCCCCGTACGAGGACCCCTTAGCGGAAGCAGTGGACGCGATGTCCCTCGACTGGAACAGATGGTCCAAGATTTATCTGTTCCCTCCTCACAACCTTCTGTTGAGGGTCCTCAACAAACTGAGATCCTTCAAAGGGTAGCGGCAATAGTGGCCCACAAGTGGCCGAACAGCGTGTGGTTCCTCCTGGCATTGGAACTGTAGCTGAAGTTTGTACCACTACCAGATCCAGTTCTGACCCAGCGAGTCCAGAAGTCAACTGTCTGCGCTTCATTACAGAAAACCCGGACCCTGCAGTTCATGATTTTCTCTCCCTAGCGGTGAGAAAGCGTTTCGGGATTTCGAAAGCCAGTATAGACTTCATTGAGGAATATAAATGCAAATCTACTAGAAGGCAATATGAGTCATCTTGGAGAAAATGGGTGGCCTTTTGTCAAGGCGAAGATTCCGCAGGAGATCTTGACAGACTTCTGCTTATCTTTTTTCCCCACCTCCATAGTCAAGGGTTGGCAGCGAACACGATTTCAGCGTGTAAGTCTGCTTTGACAAGACCCATTCTATATGCCTTCCAGGTCGACCTAGGTAACGAGATCTTTAATAAAGTCCCGAAAGCCTGTGCTAGGCTCAGACCTTCAGCACCTCCAAAGCCCATTTCATGGTCTTTAGACAAGTTCTTCATTTCGCTTCTCTGTTGAGCAATGAAGAATGTGCGTTAAAGGATTTGACACAAAAAGTTATTTTCCTAATTTGCACTCGCGTCCGGGGCCAGGGTTAGTGAGATTGTAGCCTCTCGAGAGAGGCAGGTCGTGTTCAGTTCCTGGATGGGGAAGAACTGAACCTGTTTCCGGATCCTACGTTTCTCGCCAAGAATGAGTTACCCACCAACAGGTGGGGTCCCTGGAGAATCTGCCCTCTGAAAGAAGATGCATCTCTATGTCCAGTAGAATGCCTAAAGGTCTATCTTCATAGAACTTCAGACTTCAAGGGTGGTCAACTATTCAGGGGAGAAACATCAGGCTCAAATTTATCTCTGAATCAACTCAGAGCGAAAATCACATATTTTATTCGCAGAGCGGATCCTGACAATACACCCGCAGGTCACGATCCGAGGAAAGTTGCCTCATTCATAAATTTCTTTAATTGCGTGGATTTTGAACATCTCCGTTCATACACTGGCTGGAAGTCTTCCAGAGTGTTCTTTCGCCACTATGCGAAGCAAGTAGAGGAACTAAAAGAGATCTGTGGTAGCAGTGGGTCGCGGTGTTAACCCTACTGTTTAACTCTGCGAGGAACAGTGGTCTTAATTGGGACGATTAATTCCAGGGTGAGTGTGTAGTTACATACTGTACTACAAACTAAGTGAGGGCACTGTGTTGCCCATCCAGACTGTTCCATTTCCGAAGGTGAACCTAGCATAAGTGCAGACATGTGTGCCGAGCGTTTCTAACGCTAATGTCATTGATTTGTAATACAGGCTTTTATGACTTTGATACCTCGGTATCTTAAAAGTGGCATCTAATGTTTTTCTTTCAGACAAACAAGCCCTGTTTACTATCATACTTATGCTTAAAGTTTTGGGTTATCCTCTTCTTATATATATATATATATATATATATATATATATATATATATATATATATATATATATATATATATATATATATATATATATATATATATATATATATATATATATATATATATATATATATAATTGTGGTTAACCTGTCTATTTATTGCCTGTCAATAATCTGGTTCTTGAGAACCTTGCGTCTCCTTCACCTGTGTCAATTTACAGGTATAATTGAGCATTCATTCTATGTACCTTATCTGGGATAATTCTAATAGAATTGTTCCTTTATGCAAGCTATGTTGCATTGGTTTTCCTCCTATGCGGATATAAAACCTTTGTCCAATACAAGTACTGTGCGGAAAACTGGTCGATATTTCATATTGACGCAGTGGTCCTTTACAAACTATGCTTTACTTAATATAGGGCGAGACCACTATATTAGCTTGCCTGGTATTCGTACATAGATATATGTACTCTTCGAGACTTTTCCAGAGTCTAGTAGGACTCTTCCCTGTAGGGGGCAGGAAGCTCTAACATAGTTTATAGTTAGTTGAAAAGATGTATAACGGTAACATCTTAGGTATCTAGGTCTAGTCGACCGGGAAAAAATTACCTCCGGG
>NC_090747.1:17211024-17216024 GCF_036898095.1 Palaemon carinicauda
TTTAGTTTACAGTAAAAGTAATATTGCTGTTATTGATAAGTATTTATCTTTATTATTCGCTGTTTAAATTTGCTCCTTTTTGCAGTGTCACGGACGTATGTTGGAAATGATTGTCTTGTGGTTTTACATGTATCATACGAGTTTTGGAATTATAAGTCATTCTTTTTATTTTAATCTTGTTCAGTATCATTATCCTTGTTTTGGGGTATGTAATAATTTGTCTGTTCATATGACAATTTTAATGCATTGAAGCAACTGTTGGTAAAACATAAGATTATTGTTGTGATTTCTCGTTCCAAATTGTGTCAAGTAGCTAAACCTGAATTTTGTGTTTCTGGATGACCTATTGCGGGTGTGAGACTCATCTTTGAGTAACTTGCAATTGTAGCACGCTAACCGGCCCTATGATATCAATTTTGATTTTTGTATGCACCCGAAGAGGATGGTACTCAAACCGCAATGTAAAAACATAATAGTGCCGAAAGAATTTTTTTTTTCTTTATTGAAAAAAAATTGAAAAAAATATGAAAAAAAGAGTAAATATGAATTTTACAAGACGTAAAATCTGAGGGGGGAGTGATGAACTGATCGTAATTAAGTCGGCCGTGACCAGCCTGGTTAAGTGTCAGTGGTTTCTCTTTTCGTTAGAGGATGAACGGTGAGGCTGGGGTTTGGCACTTTGGAGTTGTGATACTTTCGGGTCAAACATCCAATCATGATCAGCCAGAGACATGGGTTTATGGGCTCTTATAAAAAGGGACACATACGAGAAGCACTCTTGTTTTAGGGGCCTAGAGAGTGTGTCACCCAAGGAAGATCAGGTGCCAACATGTGTGCCAAACCAAGTACCACTTTTCTAATGGATTTTACTTTGCAACGTTACGTAGCGATATTTAAGGGCGACCTTATAAGCTTAAGAAAATATAAACTGCTTAAATTGACCCCTGGGGTATTATTTGTGGGTGAAACCCTCCTCCATTAGCGTTTACCTAATTCGATTGAACCCCAATATGAGCAGGATTGGATAATATATATATATATATATATATATATATATATATATATATATATATATATATATATATATATATATATATATATATATATAATATATATATATATATATATATATATATATATATATATATATATATATATATATATATATATATATAAATATATATATATATAAATATATATATATATATATAAAAATATATATATATATATATATATATATATATATATATATATATATATATATATATATATATATATATATATATATATATATATATATATATGTGTGTGTGTGTATATATATATGTATATATATATATATATATATATATATATATATATATATATATATATATATATATATATATATATATATATATATGTACAGGTATATATATATATATATAACTTTTTTTTCTTTTCAAAAAAGCCCATAAAAGAAACACAGGAAATATTAATAAATCACTATAATTCGACCAATAAACATAGCCCCTCTTCAGGATGCAAATGAAAAATAACAATGTTTCGTAAAGCATTTTTTCATTACACAAAACCGATAATATCATCATCACAAAATCGGATAAAAAAAAGCAAAGATGTTATTCTCGATAAAGAGACGTATGTCCACAAAGTTTGACAATTCATAGACGATGACACTACGTAAGAAAAGCTAACGAAAGTCGCCCGTAACTCTATTGCTCCGGAATTTTTCAAATCCGTAAGAAAAATCGGAAACAATAAAAAAGACATCGAGTTCTTAGAAAATTTCAAACTTATGAGCACTTCATTGCCATATTTTTACAGGCTCCCAAAAACTCACAAGGACGGTATTCCTTTGCGATCAATTGTCTCATGCAAAGGGTTATTTATGTATAGTATATCAAAATGGCTGGCAGACTTACTGTCTCCCTTCCTAGGGAGATTTTCCTCCGCACATATCAAGCATGCAGAAGACTTTATCCGGAAATTCCATAGATAAAATATCTCGGTAAACAATTTAAAACTCTGGAGTCTTGACGTAGAATCCATATTATAAAGGTTCCGATAAAATATGTACTATGTTTCTTAAGGGAAAAATTAATCCCCTATGAAGATCATTTACCCCTCGGTATTGAACTAAGTGTGTCAAATAACGTATTCTCTTTCAATGGAATTTTTTACAAACAAAAATTTGGTTGTAGTATGGGCAGCCCGTTATTTCCAATTTTAGCCAATTTCGACATGGAATACTTTGAAACGGAAATTTTAACAACAATTAAACCTACGGACATAGATTGGCAACGCTATGTTGATGACCTTTTTGTATATTGGGATGATAGCTGGGGAGATTTTAATATATTTTTCTGTATTAAAAATTCCCTAGACTCTAGCACAAAATATTAAACTTGATGGGAAAACGATGGAAAAATAGCTTTTTAGGACATATTAATTACAATGGATTCGTCAGGGCACAATTTCACTGTTTAAATAAAACCTACGTTCTCTATTTCTTACATTCATTTCTTTAGTTATAACGACATTTAAAAAAAAAAATTGGAGTAGATTGTAATCTATTTCTTAGAGGTTGGAAAATATGTTCCTAAGCCTACGTAAGTAAAGAATTTGAAATCATTCATAAACAACTCGCCCAGCTATTCTACCCGACGTACGTCATAGAAAAAGCCATCAACAAAGCCAACACGATATATTATAAAGATTATGATGTTACTAACCAAGGAGATTTTAAAGATAAGATAAAATTCCCATATATAGAAGGTATTAAAAATATAACAAGTAATATCAAAACTGAAAACCCATTTGCTTAGACATATCCCCAAACCATAGGAAGCGCCCGTGTTAATGTATATCAAAATAAAAGAAATATAGAATCCAGCATCTATAAAGTACCATGCGGAGAATGTGAAAAAGTATACGTTGGACAAACGGGCCGGGCCGTTCGCTATCTTAAAGATTATCCGAACATAATAGATCTGTTAGGTATGGCTATGAAAACTCGGGTATTTTCGTTCACCTTAGAGATTTAGGGAACCGGATTAACTGGGGTGAGTGTCTTTGCTTTCTAAGAGTACAGAAGGAAAATCCTGGAATCAGCCATCATAAATCAGTCAAACACAATGAACTTATCCGGCGGCCAATGGAAAGCTTACACAGTGAACAATACTCTCCTCAACACTATCGTTAATACGATAATCCACGGAGACCGACCACCAGAGATGCATCAGAAGTCAAGACATCCTCCGAGCGGTTCAACAATACGAAAACGCACCTGGATGTAATTAAATTGGGCTAATCCTTCCAGCACTTATAACAACTGTAGAACAATTGGAAACACACTTTTGCTTACCTATATAAACTGTTACTGTCCACTGTATTCCTCATTTTTACTTTACATCCTGAGGAGGGCCAATGTTTATTGGTCGAAATATAGTGATCTATCTATATCTGCTGTTTCTATTATAGGCCATTTTGAAATATATATATATATATATATATATATATATATATATATATATATATATATATATATATATATATATATATATATATATATATATACTGTGTATATATATATATATATATATATATATATATATATATATATATATATATATATATATATATGTATGTATATATATATATATATATGTTTATAAATAAATAAATATATATATATATATATATATATATATATATATATATACATATATATATATATATATATATATATATATATATATGTATATATATATATATATATATATATATATATATATATATATATATATATATATATATATATATATATATATATATATAAGTATATATATAAACATATATATAAATATAAATATATATAAACATATATATATATATATATATATATATATATATATATATATATATATATGTATATGTGTATATATATATATATATATATATATATATATATATATATATATATATATATATATATATATATATATATATATATATATTTATATATATATATATATATATATATATATATATATATATATATATAAATATATATATATATATATATATATATATATATATATATATATATATATATATATATATACATATCACCCAAAGTCTATTATATCAGAACGGCCGGGATTTGAACCATGGTCCAGGATACCTGTATGCCAGTGATCATACCACTCAGCCAAGAAGAAAGATAAAAGTCAATGACAATTCTTCCGTACATATACATGTCAAATTCAGGTTTTTCTGTACTGAGAATTGAAATCAACCCATCTTCACCATCGTAGCTAATTGGTAGGTTTGGGACTTGGCATTCGATTAATGATAAATTTTTGCACATTTAAACTTGTTTTTCATCTTTGAAATAAGCCATATAAAATAATACATTAAAGCCTGGATTCTCTTAGCGACCTCGGGATCAGAGCCCCAGGCGGAATCACGCAAAGACTATAATATCAGACCGGCCGGGATTTGAACCATGGTCCAGGATATCTGTAGGCCAGTGACCACACCACTCAGCCACGAAGAAAGATAAAAGTCAATGACAATTCTTTTGTACATAAACCTCTCAAATTCAGGTTTTTCTGTACTTAGAATTGAAATCAACCCATTTTCACCATCGTAGCTAATTGGTAGGTTTTGGGACTTGGCATTCGATTAATGATAAATGTTTGCACATTTAAACGTGTTTTTCATATTTCAAATAAGCCATATAAATTAATACATTGAAGTCTGGATTCTCTTAACGTCCTCGCGATCAAAGCCCCAGGCGAAATCACCCAAAGACTATAATATCAGACCGGCCGGGATTTGAACCCTGGTCCAGGATATCTGTATGCCAGTAACCATGCCACTCAACCACGATGAAAGATAAAAGTCAATGACAATTCTTCTATACATATACCTGTCAAATTTAGGTTTTTCTGTACTTAGAATTGAAATCAACACATCTTCACCATAATAGCTAATTG
>NC_090747.1:17221024-17228524 GCF_036898095.1 Palaemon carinicauda
TATTCGTCTATTTTCTTATTTGATGTAAATTAGTAAAGACTCATAAATTCAGTTTTTCAGATGATTAAATAACCTCCATATTCACTGAAAAATCTTATGTAAATGTTTATTTTCTTATTTTTTAGATATACTGTAAGTAGTTCACAGTAATATCCACATCTCCATGCAGGGGAATAGAAAATCAACATAACTAAATGTAAGCCACCTGGGATATCCCGACCAGTGGTGTGTTCTATAGAACTCACCTGCTGACATATAAAACTACAGTTTCTTTTCCTGGTGATAAAATGCTTATATATCAAACTGTAATTTCTTTTCTTAGTCGTAAAAAGCTTCATCCAGTAAAGGGATTTAGTACCAACGCGTTCAGTGATATGGTCACTAAAGAAGCCATGTATTACCTCATCAAAGGGCTCGAGAAGGAAACAAAAATTTTTATAACAATAAAACCGTATATAACTTCAGATGACTTAGAAGAATTGGCAATGTTCTTTATTCTTATGAAAAGCTGACATTAAGGATTTCATCTCAAGTAACATATAAAAAAAAAAGTCATTACCTAACTCAATTCAATTTCAATATTTAACGCACAGTGGCAATTGACTTATGTTTTGTGTATTTGGTTGACTAGTTTTCTTATATTCTTCATTGAGTCCAATGGATTTATTCTTCCTCATGTGGTATCTCTGAAATGTGGCTGAATTTAGATTGCGTAATGGTTACAGTGTTCAAAGTCAAAGGATGATCAAATCTTCCATGGTATTATCTACCGATACAATTCATAAAAGAAAAAAAAATACAAAAAGGGACTCGGTATTCAGATAATTTCTTTTTCTTTTAGTTTCAATAACTTTTACGTTTCTAGCAGAGGGAAAAAGTTAATGAAATACTTTCGAAACTGAAACAATTATATTTGGTTAGTGTTATGCCATGCGTAATTTCTTTTACACCTTCTTGGAATGCTTCAGTTAATTGTTTGGGAGATTTTATTTTCTTATAATATAAGGAGTCATAAAGTTCCGAGATTATCCTGATATCCCTATTGGATGAATTATCAGGAGTTACTTTTGTAATACGTTGATATAATAGTTTATGAATAAAAGAACTATTATAGAGAGCTCTCATCTTGGGAGTTGTATAGATAACATTTGATGGAATCATAAAAGAGAAATTCCAGAAGTTTTTCAAACGAAATAACAAAACCAAGACTTTTAAACCCCTTCCTCCACTGTGGTCATAAGTGTCACGTATTACTATATGTCAAGAGATATTTGTACTGAATGTGCGTGTGAGACGTAAAAAAATCCATTATGTAGGAAAGTAATTATTTATTTTTTTCGATTTTTTTATTAATATACCTGCAAGATCCCTTTTAATAGGGTCTGTTCAGATATTCTTTTTTTATTATTGGTATCTATGGTAAGACTCCATGCATTTGGTTAATTAAAAATTGACAGAAGGAAAAGGCTGCATTGTACCAGTCGATTATATCGATATCTTTTCTTGAAGAATGAAACATCAAGACTTGAACCTGTGATTTCTATTACTTTAGTCTTTTTTACACTTGAGTTTATTATATTAAGCCACATACTATATATATACAGTATATATATATATATATATATATATATATATATATATATATATATATATATATATATATATATATATATATATATATATATATATATATATATATATATATATATATATATATATATATATATATATATATATATATATATATATATATATATATATATATATATAAATAAATATATATATATATATATATATATATATATATATATATATATATATATATATATATATATATATATATATATATATATTTACTTAACCCAAAGTTGATAATTGTTCGTATTTACATTATAAACCATGAAATCACTTCTAATGTTAATAAAATTAGGCCAAATTGTGGAATTTCCCCTTGCAACTAAACCGAATCCAAACTTCAAAATCATACTGAAGAGCCGCAGATAAACAATGGGAAGGTTTTCTTCTAAAATAACTTTCAATGTTTTCAATATATTCCCAGATTTCCAAAAGAGATTATTTGAGATAGCGGAGATTAGAGACAATATTTTCCAAAATTCAGTAAACTCTAATAAAAATGTACATATGGATACTTATTGGCTTGCTGTTTATATATGGACAAATTAAAATAATGTCTAACAATAAAAATTTCTAAAAACATGATGTTGTGGTTTTCTTTTATGTCATAGTAAATTTTATATATGGTACCATCGAATTAACGATAGCAGCCTAACTCTCAACGATGAGCACCAGAAATTCCTGTCCATACTTCAAAATCTTACTGAACGCTAAATCAAAGAGGTACAATTTATCGTTAATCGTGATTAGAATGTTTAAATAGCTGTTAAAGGTATCCCTTTTTTTATTTTGGTGGGGTCATTTGGGAAAATTACACGTGAACACTTCAATGAGTAAAAATTCACTAAGGTATTATCATTGGCGCAACGGACCTTCCTATTATGCATGGGTAAATAAATATCTTTAAACAGAGAGACATTGATTAGGTAAAATATAAATTTACGTTTTTTCTGTGAATATCATTAATTGAAATTTGTTTCCTCCTTTACTCAAACGTTCATACCTACTCTAAAAAAAGTATACTGAAAAAAAGGTATTAAGAGTGATTTATAATCGGGTTCTGAGAGGAGAGACCTGAACAATTAAATCATGTGAATATTGTAGGAGAATGTTGCTGTCTTTAGTGATAAAGATACATGAGGGTTATCTGTACTCCAAGCTTCAAATGTGATATTAAAATACCAACTATATAATTTTATGATGCCCCGAAAAGAAAAGAGCTGTAAATTATAAATTGCAATCAATATGTTAAAAATATTCATGATGTTATGGTATGTATCGGTTCTGGTAGTCTGCTTCGTATCAACATCGATAACTACATCATGATCAAAATGCAAACCACTGAAGATATCTAATTTCGCTTATGTACTCCAAAACTAACGTTGTCTCTTTAAGAACGGAAGAATATCAATTCTGAATAATTACCTAAATGGCTCACTAACAGAAGTTCTGTTTAAAGCATTATTCTCTCTGTCTTTGCATTCCATATAATTCCTATTTTTCTATTGATTCGACAGTAACTAAGTGTTTGATCTTCAAGCATTAATTCAAAATGGCTGCTACGGTATATATATATATATATATATATATATATATATATATATATATATATATATATATATATATATATATTTATATATATATATATATATATATATATATATATATTTATATATATATATATATATATATATATATATATATATATATATATATATATATATATATATATATATGTGGCTGTGGGAGCATAAAAACAATTAGAATAGCGCCAACGTTATCCCTGCGTGTCGTAAGAGTCCACTAAAAGGGACTGGACGAGGGGGCTGGGAACCCTCTCTCCTGTATAAAATATCCTGTGAGACGTTATCAAGGAGATGGAGCTTGGGGAGAGTGACTGCTCCCCTCACTCTAGTTTTAGGGTGTTTGAATGTGCGTGGATGTAGTACGATAGAGAGTAAAAGATGTGAGATTGGAAGTATGTTTAGAAGTAGAAGGTTGGATGTATTGGCCTTGTGTGAGACAAAGATGAAAAGAAAGGGTGAAGTGATGTTTGGTGAAATGTCTGGTAGAGTGTCTGGGATTGAAAGGGGAAGAGCGAGAGAGGGTGTGGCTTTATTGCTGAGTGAATGGATGACAGGTAAAGTAGTGGAATGGAAGGAAATATCATCTAGGTTAATGTGGGTAAGGGTTAGGCTTGGTAGGGAATGTTGGACGTTTTTCAGTGCGTATGGGCCAGGTAGTGAGAAAATCGAAGAAGAGCGGAATGAGTTCTGGAATGAATTAACTAGGTGTGTAAAAGGACTGGGTAGAAGGAATTATGTAGTTGTCATGGGTGACTTAAATGCTAGAGTGGGCGCTGAAGAGGTAGAAGGTGTCATTGGGAAGTATGGCGTACCAGGTGAAAATGAGAGTGGTGAGAGACTGGTAAATATTTGTGTTGAACAAGAGATGGTAATAAGTGCTAGCTTTTTTAAAAAGAAAGATAGAAATAAGTATACATGGGTAAGAGTGGCAAATGGAAGAGTAGTAGAACAGGCATTAATGGATTATGTGTTGATAACTAAAAAAATGTTTGGAAGATTGAAAGACGTGCACGTGTTTAGGGGTATGGCTAACAGTATGTCTGATCATTTTTTGGTGGAAGCAAAATTAGTTGTAGCAACAGAGTGGGGGAATAAAGTAGGTGGATGTAAAAGGGAGCTAGTGAGGGCTGAAGAGGTAATAAAACCGGGGGTAAAAAGTAAATATCAGGAAAGGTTGAAAATGGCATATGACGAGGTGAGAGTAAGAGAAACTGGTAATTTAGAGGAGTGGAAGTTAGCAAAAGAAAATTTTGTTGGGATTGCAAGTTATGTATGTGGCAAGAAGGTTGTTGGAGGCAGCATGAGGAAGGGCAGTGAATGGTGGAATGAAGGAGTGAAGGTAAAAGTGGAAGAGAAAAAGAGGGCTTTTGAAGAATGGCTGCAGAGTAATAGTATAGAGAAGTATGAAAAATATAGAGAGAAAAAGGTGGAAGTAAAGCACAAGGTACGTGAGGCAAAGAGGGCAGCTGACCTGAGGTGGGGTCAGGGACTGGGTCAGTCATATGAAGAGAATAAGAAGAAGTTTTGGAAAGAAGTGAAGAGAGTAAGGAAGGCTGGCAAGAATTGAAGAGACAGTGAAAGATGGAAATGGAAGGTTGTTAAAAGGAGAGGAGGCAAGGAAAAGGTGGGTGGAATATTTTGAAAGTTTGCTGAATGTTGAGGATAATAGGGAGGCAGATATAATTGCTGTTCCAGGTGTTGGGGTGCCAGTGATGGGAGATGAGAATAAGAGAGAGATTACAATAGAGGAAGTGAGGAGAGCACTAGATGAAACGCGAGTAGGAAAAGCATCTGGTATGGATGGTGTGAAAGCCGAGATGTTGGAGGAAGGGGGTGTGACTATACTTGAATGGTTGGTGAGATTGTTTAATATGTGTTTTGTGTTGTCAATGGTACCAGTAGATTGGGTTTGTGCGTGTATTGTACCACCATATATGGGTAAGGGAGATGTGCATGAGTGTTGTAATTCAAGAGGTATTAGTTTGTTGAGTGTAGTTGGAAAAGTGTATGGTAGAGTAATGATTAATAGGATTAAGGATAAAACAGAGAATGCAATCTTGGAAGTACAGGGTGGTTTTAGAAGAGGTAGGGGTTGTATGAATTAGATTTTTACAGTTAGGCAGATATGCGAGAAATATTTAGCAAAAGGTAAGGAGGTGTATGTTGCGTTTATGGATCTGGAGAAGGCATATGATAGAGTTGATAGGGAAGCAATGTGGAATGTGATGAGGTTATATGGAGTTGGTGGAAGGTTGTTGCAAGCAGTGAAAAGTTTCTACAAAGGTAGTAAAGCATGTGTTAGAATAGGAAATGAAGTGAGCGATTGGTTTCCGGTGAGAGTGGGGCTGAGACAGGGATGTGTGATGTCGCCGTGGTTGTTTAACTTGTATGTTGATGGAGTGGTGAGAGAGGTGAATGCTCGAGTGCTTGGACGAGGATTAAAACTGGTAGACGAAAATGATCATGAATGGGAGGTAAATCAGTTGTTGTTTGCGGATGATACTGTACTGGTAGCAGACACAGAAGAGAAGCTTGACCAACTAGTGAGAGAATTTGGAAGGGTGTGTGAGAGAAGGAAGTTGAGCGTTAATGTGGGTAAGAGTAAGGTTGTGAGATGTACGAGAAGGGAAGGTGGTGCAAGGTTGAATGTCATGTTGAATGGAGAGTTACTTGAGGAGGTGGATCAGTTTAAGTACTTGGGGTCTGTGGTTGCAGCAAATGGTGGAGTGGAAGCAGATGTACGTCAGAGAGTGAATGAAGGATGCAAAGTGTTGGGGGCAGTTAAGGGAGTAGTAAAAAATAGAAGGTTGGGCATGAATGTAAAGAGAGTTCTATATGAGAAAGTGATTGTACCAACTGTGATGTATGGATCGGAGTTGTGAGGAATGAAAGTGATGGAGAGACAGAAATTGAATGTGTTTGAGATGAAGTGTCTAAGGAGTATGGCTAGTGTATCTCGAGTAGATAGGGTTAGGAACGAAGTGGTGAGGGTGAGAACGGGTGTAAGAAATGAGTTAGCAGCTAGAGTGGATATGAATGTGTTGAGGTGGTTTGGCCATGTTGAGAGAATGGAAAATGGCTGTCTGCTAAAGAAGGTGATGAAGGCAAGTGTTGATGGGAGAAGTACAAGAGGAAGGCCAAGGTTTGGGTGGATGGATGGTGTGAAGAAAGCTCTGGGTGATATATATATATATATATATATATATATATATATATATATATATATATATATATATATATATATATATATATATATATATATATATATATATATATATAATATATATATATATATATATATATATATATATATATATATATATATATATATATATATATATATATATATATATATTTATACACATATTTATAGACACGACAATATATATTTGTTTTTACCATATGTGAATTTTAACTGTCACTAAAATATCAACACTTCGAGACTAAAATTGAAGGCCCATGTAGAGATAATTATTCAAGCTAATTAGATATGTAGTTGCAAATTAAAATTAAAATTTTTCAAGATGATGCAAATAATAATAAGGTTTTTTCTCCTAAACTAGAAAAATAATGGCAACGCTCTCTATTGCATTATGTTGCATTGCCTGTTCCATAAAGGTCATCGACCCAAACATTTGCCTTGCCGTCTCAATTTTACGTATATGTACTAGGATTATCTTTCCATTTTCCTATACTGGATAACTTTACTTTTTCTGTTTCCTTTTATTTAAACTAGAACTATTTTCTTAAATAGATTCTAGCCTTATCTATTCTATATCACCACATAGGAAGAGTTTACACTGTAAACAGTAGTCAAGGGCCATGGGGAACCTCTATTCCAACGTTTTTTTTTTCTTTTTTTTTTCAGTATTCCGGTTGACAGACCCAAGGTACTGGACATGGGCTATGTAAATGTTATGTCTTTCCAATGGAATATCAATATTGGTCCCATGTAAAGCCGTCTACACAACAGTCCATGTTTGTATATTTGTACAGTATTTTCTATATTTTCAATATGTGTTTTTGTGAAGTCTCGTATAACCCCAAATCTAGTTCGCTGACATCCTTGCTGTATAATAAAGAGAAAGGGTTTGGCTGGATATATATATATATATATATATATATATATATATATATATATATATATATATATATATATATATATATATATCTACATATATATATATATATATATATATATATATATATATATATATATATATATATATATATATACATATGTATATCTGTACATATATATATATATATATATATATAT
>NC_090747.1:17233524-17236024 GCF_036898095.1 Palaemon carinicauda
TATTGGGGTTCAATCGATTTAGGTAAACACTAATGGAGGAGGGTTTCACCCACAAATAATACCCTAAGGGTCTATTTAAGCAGTTTATATTCTCTTAAGTTTACAAGGTCACCCTTAATTATCGCTACGTAACGTTGCAAAGTAAAATCCATTAGAAAAGTGGTACTTGGTTTGACACACATGTTGGCACCTGATCTTCCTTGGGTGACACACTCTCTAGGCTCCCAAAACAAGAGTTCTTCTCGTATGTGTCCCTTTTTACAAGAGCCCATATACCCATGTCTCTGGCTGATCATGATTGAATGTTTGACCCGAAAGTATCACAACTCCAAAGTGCCAAACCCCAGCCTCACCGTTCTTCCTCTAACGAAAAGAGAAACCACTGACACTTAACCAGGCTGGTCACGGCCAACTTAATTACGATCAGTTCATCACTCCCCCCTCAGATTTTTCGCCTTGTAAAATTCATATTTACTCTTTTTTTCATAATTTTTTAAATGTTTTTTCACTAAAGAAAAAAAAACTTTCTTTCGGCACTATTATGTTTTTACATTGGGGTTTGAGTACCATCCTCTTCGGGTGCATACAAAAATTAAAATTAATATCATAGGCCCGGTTAGCGTGCTACAATTGCAAGTTACACAAAGATGAGTCTCACACCTGCAATAGGTCATCCAGAAACACAAAATTCAGGTTTAGGTACTTGACACAATTTGGAACGAGAAATCACAACAATAATCTTATGTTTTACCAACAGTTGCTTCAATGCAATAAAATTGGCATATGGACAGACAACTTAATACATACCCCCAAACAAGGATAATGATACTGAAAAAGATTAAAATAAAAAGAATGACTTATAATTCCAAAACTCGTATGATACATGTAAAACCACAAGACAATCATTTCCAACATACGTCCGTGACACTGCAAAAGGGAGCAAATTTAAACAGCAAATAATAAAGATAAATACTTATCAATAACAGCAATATTACTTCTACTGTAAACTAAAGATTAAAGGATCAGCAATGATAATCATTTATTTAACCCATAATTAACAATTACCTGTAACAACACTGAAATTCTCAATTGAGACAAATGAATTTTGTTTAACAATGCACAACACCCTTGAAAACCTACATAGAAATAATGGTAAAAGCAAAATTAGTATCAACATAGAGTAATAAAATTTGAATTAATCTTAATGTAATCGTGAGTCCAGCAGAACTATCTCAATAACATAAATATATATACCCGTGATATGCCTAGAACAGAAAAAATAAAACAAAATGTAATAATCTTTTCACTAAACACTTGGAATGAACATACACAAAATAAACCTGATTTTATGACCTCAATCGCCTTGTGGCGGATACCTCTTTATGTCATGGCCCATGTCCTCTCCCGGTCTCGTGCCAGAAGTATGGCACTGACACCTTTCTGTGTCTCCTCCCCATTCCCATCTCCCAAGTAGCCCGGGATAAGGAGGTATCTACTCACTTAAATACCTGTCTGCTGCGGTATGGATCTAGGATGTCCATATGCGCTCTTTTAAAGGTACTACCGTCCAATGTTTGGCAAATGGCACCATATGTTTGTAGTTACTAATTAAGTTAAACACATGGCACTTATTGAAAAATCTAATTGCCAAAAAAAAAAAAAAAAAAACTGACACTCTTTCCCTCCTTAGGGACCTACCTACATATCCCGCATAAATACTTACATCAATTACATGGAGGGATTTTTCTACCAAAGGGGAAAGAAGAACAGCGCTATATTGAATATCGTCTCGAATGAAGAACACATCCCTTCACATGTGCAAGAAATCTGGAAATTTGGTACTCCTACTTCAACCACACACTCTTTCACGTGGAATGTATGCTGGGCTCCCACAAGGAAGACCCATTAGTAGCACTCTCACTGTGACTCTCGCTCGCCCCCCCCCCCCTCTCTCTCTCTCTCTCTCTCTCTCTCTCTCTCTCTCTCTCTCTCTCTCTCTCTCTCTTTGGCGTCGTCAAGATCTACAGTTTCCTATGCGCTCCACTCGCAGGTCTACTTGAACCTGAATATTTTTCTTGTTGTCCGCTCGGCCCTCTGTTTTATGTCGATTAATTCCAACCTCTCTTCGTCGAAGGGTTGCTGAGACCGTAGGTGGCTGCCGGCCATGATCAGCACTGGCACTTCAGCGTTTTGCTGGTATCCGTAACGAGCGGTTTTTCAAACTCGTTTTAGGCTTATCCTGGGAAGACAAACTGCCACTCGCTGCCTATGAGCTTGTCCCTTGCAGATTACAGTGGAACTGTCTGGCTCCCTACCACCATGCTCTATGTTGCTGGCTTACTTATTGGTACTTCTGTCCTGCGTCCTGGCAGGTCTGACAGGCGGCCCGAGGAACCCTTTATTCCCTTCTTGCATCGTCTTCCCCTTCCTCTCGGTGGTACAGGGGGAACATGGTTTCTTTTGCAGAAAGTGGTTTGTGGCCTGACACCCAAAACACCAC
>NC_090747.1:17250371-17265371 GCF_036898095.1 Palaemon carinicauda
TAATTTTATTAATCAGTACTCTACCATACACTTTTCCAACTACATTCAACAAACTAATACCCCTTGAATTACAACACTCGTGCACTTGTCCATTACCCTTATATAGTGGTACAATACACGCACAAACCCAATCTATTGGTACCATTGACAACACAAAACACATATCAAACTGTACCAACCGTGTTTCACACAATTGTACATAATTCCTTTTGTATATATTATGCTTGTATCTTCGCTCTTCCCTCGCACTAAAACGAACATGAAAATTCATGTCTGGTTTTTCCTCTGTAATATTGTCTGTCTTGTGAACTTGTCATGTCCTGTTGCCTTGAGGTTTTGTATATAAGGAGTGTTCCACAATAATATAACTCAGTCGTTTCCAATCTGCCTTTGAGTTCACACCCTTACTCGGCGCCGTCACATTGGTGACCCCGGAAGTCGACTCGCTCCCACTACCTTCCACCCCCACCTCCCTCACCCCTCCATCGTTGGTACTATGACGGAGACGGACACTACAGTTTCTACTACAGCAGTTGGCGATGCGCCCGCCCCATTGAAACTTTCACCGTTCGCCAGCGGAGAAGCGTTTGCTTGGTTTCAACGCGCTGAAGTCCATTTTTGTATCAGGGGCGTGACTCGCTCAACCACCAAAGCGGATTATGTTCTCGCGGCGATACCCGAGGACACCTTCCCAGAAATATCCGACTGGCTTTGTGAACAAGGAGACACCCCAATAGCGTGTGACGCCCTCAAAACATACCTTCAGCAGCAGTACTCGCCGTCGCCAGCCGCCCGTATAGCAAAGCTTTTTCAGCTCTCGCAACAACCGTTGGGGGACCAAAGGGCTTCGCTTGCCCTCAGGGAAATGACCAGTATCGCTCGCCTTCAACCTGCCGCAGACGGCTCTCCTCGTGAGGTGAACCTACTCCGTGCCCTTTGGATACGCCGTTTACCTGAACCTGTACGCGCTGCCATACCCGATGTTGATAGTTTACCCATAAAGGACTTGATGACCAAAGCCGACGCCCTTATGGACAGCCACTTCAAGACTTCCATCAACGCCTCCACCCCTGACGACGAGGATACCAATTCAACGTCAACCGAAGCTGACATGAATGCCGTAGGACATACACGCCTACCCTGTGACGTGCCGAAGCGGCGACAAAGCCGCCCACCACCCACCAATCGCTCGCGCCCCAACGAACGACTTCCACAGCCACTTACTACCTCCCATCCGCCGCAGTTTTGCTACTACCACTTCAGATTCGGGGCAACCGCGAAGAAATGTGCCAAAGATTGTCAGTGGCCAAAAAACGTGTAAGTAGGCCATCGCTTGTGGCAGTGGCCTCCCATGTTTCTAATCTTTTCTTTTTACAGGATGCAGGAACGGGCGTGCGATTTTTGGTAGACACGGGGGCTTGTCGTTCTCTTTTGCCAAGGAAACTCTTCAAGGCACAACGTAGTCTGTCTACATCTGCCGACGTCCGCTTGGTAGCTGCCAACGGATCTGCGATACCATCCTACGGTTACGAGAACCTCACATTATCGTTCGGAAACGGTAAATTCAATTGGAAGTTTCTCGTTGCTGATGTCACAATGAAAATCCTCGGTGCGGATTTCCTCTCTCATTTCCACCTTCTGGTCGATGTCGCCCACCGACGATTGGTCAACGCAGACTCGTACTTGTCGACACCTCTTCAACCCGCCCCCTCTAACCTCGCTCTCCACATCAGCGTAACCACGGATGCCTACGCAGACATCCCCAAGACTGCCATCACCACTCCATTTGGCACATACACCTTCAATTACTCCTGTTTTGGCCTTCGTAATGCTGGGGCAACGTTTCAACGTCTCATGGATGGCATCTTAGGGGACCTCCCTTTCTGAGTATGTTATGTGGACGACATACTTGTGTTCTCCTCCTCAAAAGAGGAACACCTCCATCACCTGCGCATCGTGCTCGACCGCCTGCAACAAAACGGCCTTGTAGTCCGGTACGACAAGTGTACCTTTGGCACCAACGAAGTGTTGTTCTTAAGGCACCGTATCACTCCTGAAGGAGTCCATCCCCTCCCTGAGAAGGTAGCAGCCGTTCAGAACTTCCCCGTGCCCTCAACCGTCAAAGCTCTGCAGGAATTCTTGGGCATGATCAACTATTATCACCGTTTTCTTCCAGCCATTGCCGCCACTCTTGCTCCCCTCTACGCCTCCCTCAAGGGCAAGCCAAAGGACCTGAAGTGGGGTCCCCTTCAAGAAGCAGCCTTCTGCAATGCAAAGAAGGCCCTATCAACTGCTGTGGCTCTCACTTTTCCTATCCCACACGCCCCTCTCCTTCTCTCCACCGATGCCAGCGACGTCGCTATTGGTGCAGTACTCGAGCAGGTGGTCAAAGGCTCGCCCCGCCCATTGGCCTTCTTCAGCAGAAAACTGTACGAGGCAGAATCGGGTTATTCTACCTTCGATCGAGAATTGCTGGCGGTGCACTTGGCTGTCCGTCACTTTCGCCATTTCTTGGAAGGTACGCCCTTCGTCATTCGCACAGACCACATGCCTCTGGTGCACGCCTTCACTCGACAATCTGATGCCTGGGCTGCCAGTCAACGCCGACATCTCTCCGCCGTGGTTGAATACAATTGCACCCTCCAATACGTCCCTGGGAAAATGAATCCCGTTGCCGATGCCCTGTCAAGAAACACGTTGGCTGCCGTTCAACTGGGATTGGATTACAACGCCCTGGCTGAAGCCCAACGACAGGATCCAGAGTATCAAGCTTGTAGGACATCCTGCACGTCCCTCCGTTGGGAAGATTTTCCCCTCGAAGACTCAAACACCACCCTCCTCTGTGAGGTCAGTACTGGTAGACCGCGACCTTGGATTCCTGCTCCCATGCGCCGACAGGTGTTTGATTTCATCCACGGCCTTTCACATCCCTCGTGCCGTTCCACTGCACAGCTGCTGAAGGCAAAGTTCATTTGGCACGGCATTTCTAAGGATGCTAAGGATTGGGTCCGCGCCTGTACTTCTTGCCAAACTTCCAAAGTACATCGACACACGGATTCAGGAGTGGGCACCTTTCCTCAACCTCAGCGTCGTTTCGCACACATTCACGTCGACATTGTAGGCCCCCTGCCCACATCACAAGGACATCGTTACCTGTTTACCGTCATCGACCGCTCCACTCGTTGGCCTGAAGCCATTCCCATGGAAACTGCAACGTCCGCCTCATGTACATCTGCCTTACTCTCTGGATGGATTTCAAGATTCGGTATCCCTGAGCATATTACTTCTGACAGGGGAACCACTTTCACCTCTCAATTGTGGACATCATTAGCGAATCTCCTGGGCATCACCCTACATCAGACAACGGCCTATAACCCCGCTGCCAATGGAATGGTTGAACGTTTTCATCGCACCCTCAAAGCAGCTTTGATGTCCCGCTGCAAGGATTGCAACTGGCTTACTCAGCTTCCCTGGGTCCTCCTTGGACTAAGAACCACTCCTAAAGACGCCCTCGACGTCTCGGCAGCCGAAATGGTGTACGGCGACCCGTTGGTAGTCCCTGCCGAATTTTTTTCTTCTACAACCTCCTCCGACGATCACCAGCGCATACGTCACGTCGTGGGAAAATTTACTCTGTGCCGCCAGACTTACAAACCCCCAGCGAAGCATCCCATACCAACGGACTTCCACTCTGCAACGCACGTCTTCCTGCGCAACGACACCAGCAAGCCACCACTAACGCCCCCTTACACGGGCCCTTTCCTTGTGATCCGACGCAGTCCGAAAGTATTCCTCCTAAACATTCGGGGCAAAGAAGACTGGGTCTCCATTGATCGTCTAAAACCTGCTTATCTTCTGCCAGATGACCCGCCTGCAGCTCGCCTCCCTACATCAGGGCGCCCTATTTAACATGTACAGTATGTCATTTTTAGGGGGGGAGCCATGTACCAACCGTGTTTCACACAATTGTACATAATTCCTTTTGTATATATTATGCTTGTATCTTCGCTCTTCCCTCGCACTAAAACGAACATGAAAATTCATGTCTGGTTTTTCCTCTGTAATATTGTCTGTCTTGTGAACTTGTTATGTCCTGTTGCCTTGAGGTTTTGTATATAAGGAGAGTGTTCCACAATAATATAACTCAGTCGTTTCCAATCTGCCTTTGAGTTCACACCCTTACTCGGCGCCGTCACAAAACACTCTCACCAACCAATCAAGTACAGTTACACCCCCTTCCTTCAACATCTCAGCTCTCACACCATCCATACCAGATGCTTTTCCTACTCTCTTGTAATCTCTCTCTCATTCTCATCTCCCATCACCAGCACCCCAACACTTGCAACAGCAATTATATCTACCTCCCTATTATCCTCAACATTCAGTAAACTTTCAAAATAATCCATCCACCGTTTCCTTGCCTCCTCTCTTTTTAACAATCTTTCATTTCCATCTTTCACTGTTTCTTCAATTCTTGAGCCAGCCTTCATTACTCTCTTCACTTCTTTCCAAAAAAATTCTTCTTATTCTCTTCATATGAATGCTCAGGTCAGATGCCTTCTTTGCCTCACTTACCTTGCGCTTTACTTCCACATTTTTCTCTCTCTATCCTTCATAATTCTATACACTATTATTTGCAGCCATTCTTCAAAAGCCCTCTTTTTCTCTACCACTTTTACCTTCACTCCTTCATTCCACCATTCACTTCCCTTCCTCATGCTGCCTCCAACAAACTTCTAGCCACACACATCACTTGCAATTCCAACAAAAGTTTCTTTTACTAACTCACACTCCTCTAAATTACCGGTTTCTCTTACTTTCACTTCGTCATATGTCATTTTCAACCTTTCTTGATATTTACTTTTCACCCCCGGTTTTATTAGCTCTTCAACCCTCACTAGCTCCCTTTTACATCCACCTACTCTATTTCCCCACTTTTTCGCTACAACTAATGTTCCTCTCACCAAAATATGATCAGATATACCGTTAGCCATACCCGTAAACAGGTGCACGTCTTTAAATCTTAAAAACATTCTTTTAGTTATCAACACATAATCCATTAACAACCTTTCTACCACTCTTCCATTTGTCACTCTTACCCATGTATACTTGTTTTTATCTTTCTTTGTTGATAAAGCTAGAACCTATCACCTCTTCTTGCTCAACAAACATATCAACCCTTCTCTTACCACTCTCATTTTCACCTGGTACGCCATACTTCCTAATGACACCTTCTACCTCTCCAATACCAACTCTAGCATTTAAGTCACACCATATATATATATATATATATATATATATATATATATATATATATATATATATATATATATATATATATATATATATATATATATATATATATATATATATATATATATATATATATATATATATATATATATATATATATATATATATATATATATATATATATATATATATATATATATATATATATATATATATATATGTATATATATATATATATATATATATATATATATATATATATATATATATATATATATATATATATATATATATATATATATATATATATATATATATATATATATATATATATATATATATATATATATATATATACTTATATACATACATATATATATATATATATATATATATATATATATATCTATATATTTATATATATATATATATATATATATATATATATATATATATATATATAAATATATATATATATATATATATATATATATATATATATATATATATATATATATATATATATATATATATACATATATATGTATGTATATAAGTATATATATATATATATATATATATATATATATATATATATATATATATATATATATATATATATATATATATATATATATATATATATATAGAGAGAGAGAGAGAGAGAGAGAGAGAGAGAGAGAGAGAGAGAGAGAGAGAGAGAGAGAGAGAGAGAGAGAGAATCTGGTGCATTATACCGCTCAGTTTAATTATTTTCTTTTTAACGATAACAATTTTGTTATAGTATATTATTAAATTTTCGTTTGTATAAAGCCTGATTTATAGTTTAACAAGAATATAATTGATTTGTTGAACATTTGCTAAATATAATTTTTATCTAGTGTAAAATTTTCTCTTGTATAAATTAGTTTTGTTTTATTTAAAGAATTATTTCTCCGTTACAATTTCTATTGCCTGTATTCTGCTATTTTTTTTTTTTGTTGGATGTTTATTGATGTTTATCAATAAATGTTTTGAGTTTGAATTAGAATTTGAATATGGATTCTTCTCCAGGTCAGCTAATGTATTTTTGCTTCATAAAGTCTAGAAAAATAAAACAACAATGCAACTTATAAATTAGACTTTGGACACATATTAAGAGAATTTTATAATAAAATAAGATAGACATAAGTCATATCTTATTTATGTTTTACGGGTTGAGGTTGAAGGCGAATGGCTCTATATACCTTAGAAAAGAAAGATAAGGAAAAGAGGTGAGGAAAGAAAATTATATATTTAGGAGCATAACTGAGAAATGATTCTTGATATAGATTTATAATTTCATTACAGAGATTTTCCTAAAGAAGCCAACTAATAAGATGAATTCCAAGAGTGTTTGGCTGATCACTACTGAAATTGGTTGATCATTGTTCTTACTTTATCTTATTTTCTAAAATATTTTTGTATGGAAAACCACTTTTTATTCAACATAAATATGTAGATAAAATTTACCTCATCAGCTGTTTCCTCTGAACGTAATAAACGAGAAATCGTTGGTGACTTGACCAATTCTTAAGGAACTCTGCTATTTCCTATACAAATCTAGTTCACTGCCAGTGTTTCTGAGGACAAATATTAATTCATTTTCAGCAAGAAATCTGATCTGAAGAGTGATGAAGGACATTAGGGAAATAGAAGGATAATGAAGGAGAGTTACCCCTTTTCCAGGAATTATTTTTCCATAATAGTTTGCATTAAGATTGAACCAAATGCGTGTCATTTGAGGACTGCTAATTTAATGCATTTCTTCCTTCCCTAACATCTCAAAATTGCAAGATTATTCATGAATACTTAAAACTGCTGGTTTAATAAAGTGAAACAGATTTATTTCCCACAATACTGGAATATATGGAATATAGTGCTTCGTTTTAATCATCAGAATATGAATAATCCATCACTGCTCAATTAAATTTTTTAACCCAGTTCAATTTTGACTTTTGATTAGACCAATTACCTCCCAGTGGTGTTTTGATACAAAGCAATTTATATGTCTGTATCTCGAGTGGAAATATGATGCAATAAACATGATAGAGGGTCAGTATCCACTCATATTCCAATTACAGCAAGCTAAACCTCAGTTACAAGGCTGGTTTGATTAATCGAAAAAAGTATTATGAATTATAAATGAAAAAGGTAATATAATCAGAAGCAAATTGATCCGAATATATCCTATATTTTGATGTTCTTTACAAAGTATAAGATCATACAAAATTCAGAATACAACTGTAAAAGGTATGAAAGAAAGCTCTCTCTCTCTCTCTCTCTCTCTCTCTCTCTCTCTCTCTCTCTCTCTCTCTCTCTCTCTCTCTCTCTCTCTCTCTCTCTCTCTTAAAACATGCAGGTGGCAGTTGTGGAAGGCCTGCCCTTTAGAATGTTAGGATGGAGCTTGAGTGGACAGCTTGAGGCGTTGCTTAGAGGTTATCATGGTGGTCAGAGAGTTAGGTGTCTTTCTTGTATGAATTGAATACTTTTAGAACGGCTACTGAGAACCACACACAGTCTATGCAGTCACATGTGATATTGTGAAAAATTATATTATGGTCAATGACTCCATCATTGGAAAATATTGTCTGGTGAAGTAGCTTGGGTCTGTAGGCATAGTATTGTACATACTTTATATAGTAACATACAAGGTTGCATTTAGGTACTGTTGCCTGCAATGGCAGGCTTCGAGAGGATATATTATCCTTGCTCAGTCTTCAAGACCCGGAGCTAGATGGAAAGAGTAAGACTCCATGTAAGATCCACTGAATATTAAGCTTCGTGGCTCTATATATATGAATCCAGGTAGGTCTTATTGGCTAGGAAGGCTCTGTTGGAGAATATAATATAAGTGTCGGGAGACTCGCTCTTGGCCAAGCAATGAGCCAGGTGATACGGTCGTGGATTAGACAGGTGTCAAATTCCTATTTAGAGGATTCTGCTCTCCAATTAGCTGGGAAAGGTTTCGTTCTAGTCTAGATGCCGTTCCACTCATTGTTGCAGCCGTTGTCAGTGTTTTCATAATTAATAAGACTGTTCATAGTCGTTGGGGTAGTTTTCATTCACCAGTTAGGTAGGAGAAATATTTCCGGCGTTGTGTTGAGGATAGGTTTCTCCTGCTGATCAGTTGGGTCTACAGAATTCGAAGCCTCCTGATGTCGGGGGCACTAGGTATCTGAATATTCTTTGGAGCAGTTTTTTATGCTTTACTATTTTACAACGCAAAATTCTCAGAAGCCAACCTCTTTACTATGGTGACCTTACAAGAATAAAAAGAAAAAAAATTGCTCTATAGAGTAAATTATTATTAAATTTTAAATACAATTCCACACGACCAGTACAAAGTTCAAAGTTTTTTACGAATGTTATCCTTAATACTAATTTGTCAATCTCTTGTGGATTCTAGGATGGACCATTTCCTGAACATAAATATTTTCATGGTACATTTCCCAGAGTAGCTGTAACAAGTGGCTAAAGGATCCTTTAAATAAATAATTTAAAGGTGGTTGCATAACTATCTAAAATGTTATTATTATTATTATTATTATTATTATTATTATTATTATTATTATTATTATTATTATTATTATTATTATTAGAGCATATACAATCTAAATACCGGAATTATAAAAGTTGATGTCATGTTTCATTCACATCTATTTCCAATGCTCAAATAAAGATGTCAAAATTATCATGAATGCAATTGATTATTAGAAATACATGTGCCCCAATGTCATTTTTCAATGTGTTGGTTTTACCATTTTTTTTATAATTTTTAAGTATACCTCAGCAATGATGGTTAATCAACCTTTGACATTATTTTCCCTCTTTTTTTTATACTACGTAGTTCAATTACCCGTAGATATTGGGTCAGCAAATGTTGTAATAAAAAAGTTCATGGAACTGAGATTTTGACGCAATAATTCACTACAAATATATGCAGATATGAAACTTTGATGAGTAGTTTTTATTGCGAATACATTTTTCCAAATACTAGAAAATTACCACGGAATGGGATTTCATATTTCATGGTATAATTTCATGAATTTTCTAGAAGAATATTATGTAATTAAGTTCGTATTGCCATTTTCGTATATATTTTTTCTTTTCATATATTGTCAACATTTAGTTATCTTCTGTATCCCTTACCCTCCTCCTAATATACTGCATGGAACATTGTGACGTTCCCAATCTTCAGCTGATTCCTTTATAACACAAAGTCAATTTGTAATCTCGTATGCACCAATGAGAAGCCACTTGAGGAGCGGAGATCCCAGCTTGATATAATCATTAATTTTCCGAATCTTTGTAAAGTCTCTTTTTTTATATTTTGATTTAGTTTTTATTGCTTTTATACTGTCTATTTTACGAAGAATAACTAAAATTATATTTCTCCTTAACATGGTTATACTATATATAAAGGGCATATTTAATTGTGTAAAATAAAATATAAGCATATTTTTGATTGAGAAAAAATAGATATACATTTATTGTTGTCGTGGTAAGGATCATATATTCGAATGGCTGTAATAGTTGATATGCAAAACATGTAATACATAAAGCGTTTTCGAACTACATTTTAAAGACTATCCTCTCAATTAGAATTTGTAAGTTGTTGAACTATCCAGTGGCTCATTTGTATAATATATGAACAAACAACTGTTTGCTAACAATTTGCTCTAATAGTTACTTCCTATTGGGTAATTTGAAATTCCCTTTTCCGTTATTTCTATAGAAAATCAATGCTTCAATGAGACGAGCCATTAATAGATATATAGGAGTCGTCTGAGAGCAGTCATTGGTGGTAGACCTGTTGTCGCACAGGCGGCCTGTTGTCTCTGTACTAGTTGGACGTGTTCCACTACTGCTCCCTTGGTTCCAATACTCAGATAACGCTGAATCGAACTATCTTAGGATCTGGTTTACGAATTCCATGTCAATGAACAACTGGTATGATTTCGGATGAAGAGATAATTGTGGATGAAGCCGTTGTGCGGGAGGATTTTGCTTTGTCGAATAGTGAGTCTGATCATACGATGGAGCCTTATAGGATGTCAAAGAAGAAAAAGAAGAGGAAAAACGAGGAAAGTTCACAAGGAGTCGAAGAACAAGGACCTTCAACAATTATTTGCACTAAAAGTAATGCCCTTGGTTTGGTTAACAAGAGGAAAAGGGCGAGTGAAAGTGAACTTTTATTGCAAAATAGCGATGTTTCTTTAGATGAGGATAAAGAAGATCCGGCGAGCATGAATAATGTTACTGGAAGGAAGCGATTGTATTTTCCACGTTCACTTGAGATTAATTATAATAACAAACTGCAGTGGACATTTAAACTATACAAGAATCACCCTAAGTGTGAAGTGTTGTTCAAGGAAGGTAAATATAGAGAATTCGTAACTGTTAAAGATGAGAAGGCTGTCAAGTATTTAACTACTGCGGGGTTTGATGGGATTGTTTTGGAAAAACCTAAGGAGGAAAGAAAATTAACCAAAATTATTATTTTTGGCATACCATTGTGTTTGGATCTTGAACTTATATTACATGATGAGCGAATTGTGTGGGCTAAGCGTAGAGAAGTTAAGCAAGGGGGTGAGGTGTGTCATAAACCTCAGGCGATAGCGCTAATTAGAGGTGAAGTTCCAGATAGAATTTTTGTCTCTTGTATTGGCTAAAGAAGGGTATCTGTGTTTAATGAGCCTCCGACCATGTGCTATAAATGTAGTAAGTGGGGGCATTTAGCATATAAGTGTCAAAATGATTTCAGGTGTAGGTACTGCAGCAAGCCCCATGACTCAAAAGAATGTCTGCAGAAAATTAGGGATAAAGTTCAGATTATTCCAAAGTGTTGCAATTGTGGAGAAGAGCAAAACGCAAATTCATGGTTATGCAAGAGAAAACCATCATTTGGAGTAGCAAAGGTATTAAGCTCTTCACCGAAGATACCTGAGAATTGTTTAGACTCAAATAGTCCAGCAGCTCCAGTTGTTAATGTATGGGAACGCAGGAGTAAAGATCATAATGATGCAATAAACGATCTTCGATCAGAAGTAAATGAACTTAAGAAGATAATTTTAACAATGCAAGTTCAGATCGATAAGATCAGCAAGGTGAAAGGTATATTCTCCGAGATTGACCAGGGTGTGAGAAGTACACCTGCTAAAGATAATCGCCGCTTGGGTTACAGTGAAGTTGAGGTCCACGCTGCTGATGTAGTTATTGACAGGAAACACATTTCAAAGGATGATTTTCAAGCAGGGAAAGAGGATTCATACAGAAATCAGGTTCATAATGTGGCCTTATTGCTGGATGCAGTTTTGAAATATATGGAAGAGCCAAATGATGAGCTTCGGATTAAAGTAATTACGAAAGCAAAATCTTTTAGGGAACAAATAAATATAAGTCGTAATGGATGTTTCTAGTCTTAAATGTTTATCATGGAATATAAATAGTCTAAGTAAAAGGGCAACTGATATTCATGCACACGTTTTGTCATGCAATCCTGATGTAGGTGCTTTGCAGGAAGTAGGGGTAAATGGTGCCAGCTTTCAGTTGTTAGGATATCAAAGATTTGAATTAACTGCAAGCCTTGAGAACAACACCAGAGGGTTAACCACTTTTATTAAGGACAGCATTCCTGCTATTTTATGCGAGTCTGTTATGATTACTGGCACAGAGTTTGTTTCCTGGAAATTGTATGTTAATGATTGTTATATATATATTATTAATGTGTATGTTCATAGTGATATGCTGAATATTGAAAGTTTTCCTGCATGTATTTTTGAAGAAAAGTGTTTACTACTGGGTGATCTTAATGCTCGGCATAAAAATTTTGAAAATAATAGGGGTTCAAATAAAAATGGGTTTGTCATGAACAGTATGGTTAATTCTTTTGATCACATTTGTGTTTTGGGGAATAAAGACCCCACTCATGTGAGATGTGGGAGATTTGACTACGCCCTGCTATTTAATATGTCGGAGTATAAAGCTTTGGCTTCAGTTGTTGCCAACTTAGTAAGTGACCATTTTGCTTTAGAGGTGAGTCTTGATATACAAAAGACAACTTACAGTCAGAAAAGGAAAAGATTAAGTATCTAGAATGATGAGAAGGTTATATTTATGACTAAGGTTGCCTTGTGGTATAAGGACTACAAATATGTGAATGGACATGGAAATGATGAGAATGTGTTTTTGGACGATTTGCTTAAAATAATAGACTCTATATTGCACGAGAAGGCGAACAAGGAGAACTGTCCCATCATAAATTCTAAGAAAGCAAAGTATTCTCATGACAAAATAATAAAGGGTTGGAACAATCTTTTAAGGAAAGCACAAAGGAAGTGGAATATGAATCCTAATGACGTAAATAGTAGAGAGACGATGATACAAATTGCAGAAGGTACTCCTGAAATACGAAAAAAAGGTAAGAGGAAAATACTGGGACCGGTTTTTAGAGGTATCTTTTATGAAATCCCTAAGTGGTGTATGGAATGCTGTAAATAAAGTAAGAGGGGTCAGAAGGAAAAATATTGCACATCATGACCCAAGAGGAATGGCAAATGAGCTAATGAAGAAATAGACAGCTGCCTCCAGCTTTCGTAATTTACCAAACAATGTCCAGGCTAGTTTACGTAACCGTCGTTCAAAGAGACGGCAGTTAGTAAAAATGCAAATCGATATGGTGGATGAGACTAGTTTGCCCTTTACGAAAGATGAATTGTTGTTGGGAATTAAAAGAGGTGGGTCGACTGCTCCTGGGGAAGATGGGGTAACAAACGATATAATTAATTGTCTTATAATGATGGAAGATAGCCCACTACTGGATTTGATCAATCTTTGTTTTGAAAAGGGCAAATTACCCATTAAATGGAAACTGGTATTGCTTGTACCCGTACCTAAGAGTAATGGAGAATATCGACCTATATCATTAACATCTTGCATATGCAAGTTAATGGAAAGAATGATTCTTAATAGATTACTATTTGTTATTGGTGATCAATTCTCTCAAAATATATATGGTTTTATTAAAGGAAAATGTACAACAGATTGTGTTTTAAGAGTGCTGTGCAATAGCAGTGTAAAATGTAGGGCATTCATTGATCTCAAAGGAGCATTTGGCAGGGCAAATAAAGATGTAATACTCGATGAGCTTGTAAATAAGGGTATTAAGGGATCATTGCTAAGGTGGATTGAAAGCTACTTAAGTGAAAGAAGGGCTAAGGTTTGGATTCAAGGGCATGAATCTGAAGAAATGGATATGGAATTGGGTACGCCATAGGGGGGAGTATTAAGCCCAACTCTGTTTAATGTATTAATGGATCGTATTGCAAGGCATTCTTTTCCTAGTGGCACAGAGGTTGTAATTTACGCTGATGACATAATGATCCAGTGCACAAATGAGTTAGTTTTGAAAGAGGCTTTAGCTGAACTACATAATTTATGCTTGCACATGGGATTAGTTGTTAATGAGAATAAAAGTAAAATTCAGTCACGTTCTCCAATTGAAAATGAGATATCATTTAATGGGTGTCAGCTGGAAAAGGTAGGAACTTATAAATATCTTGGTATGTATATTGGCTTTCACAAAAGTATGGATAAAGTAAATTATGTTAGAAATATTTGTCTGGCAAGATTGAAACCTTTGCAGGTATTGGCTAACCGAGGCAATGGTGCCGGTATACCTATATTGCGAATGATGTACATAAGCACAGTTCGTTCGGTTATTGATTATGCAGCCCCAGTGCTAATCTGCTATCCGGAGAGAGAATTAAAGAAGTTAGAAATAATACTAAATCAAGCAATGCACTTAATACTAGGTTGTACCATGAGCACGCGCACAGAGATCATGAGAATGGAGTTGAACCTTCCAAGTATCTCTGAAAGAGTTCAAGAAATAGTCTGTACAGCGGTTGTCCGAAGTATAAGGAGGGGTGAAGAGTTTTTAAAAGTGGCTATTGATATGATGTCTGGTAACCGTAGAATCTCGAATAAACCTAATGTTCATTTGAGAAAACTATATAGAATATTGTTAAAATATGATGTTAAATTTTGTGTTCAATTGGAAAGAGTAATGTGTCCAAAACCATGGTTATGTTGTAGGTTAAATATATGTATAAGCAAGTTGAACTATAAAAAGAGCGAATGTAATAAATATGTGTTAAGACAATACTTTCTTAGAAAATTTAACATGTTACCCAAGTGTAATACCATTCATATATATTGTGATGGCTCTGTGAATGGTAATAAAGCTGGTTGTGGTGTGGTGGTTCGTGAATATTATGAAAATGATGTTAGTGTGGATGAAATGATGTCTAAGAGGATTGAAGATGAAACATCGTCTACGGTAGTAGAGTTACATGCTATACATGAGGGTCTCAAAATGGTAGTTAATAAAACAAAGGATATATTTGTATTCGTGGATTCCCAGAGTGCTTTGTTAGCCTTAAATAGCAAAACACCCACTAATAGCGAGGTGGTTGTTCTTTGTAAAGGGTTGGTTTGCCGGCTTCAGGAGAAAGGAATAACTGTAAAGTTCTATTGAGTTCCGTCTCATATTGGTATTTCATTAAATGAAGTTGCCGACAATCTGGCCAAGGAGGCCACAAGAAAGCCTGACATTGACATAGAAACCTCTATGAGCCTTAATAGAATAAAACGAGGAATGAAAATAAAACGAGAGGTTTGGGGAACAGAAAAGGCTTTAAAGATCTTGGATGAGAGCAGCGTCAG
>NC_090747.1:17275371-17290371 GCF_036898095.1 Palaemon carinicauda
CTTAATACTGACAGGAACAACTGATTAGATACTTTCCTCTTTAGAAAAAAAGTGCCATTTGAATATTCATAATCTCATTTTGATTACCAAAAGCTCTCCATTCTAATATTATGCTTCTTTTCATTTCAACATCATATTCTGGGGAAATACTTACTGACTCCCAAGTAAGTATATTCATTAACAATCTCTAGACCCTTATTTGTTGTCTGTTTCCATTTTCATTGAACATTATATTAATTTTACTTATATTAATTTTCAGTCCTAGATCTTTGCTTCCTCTATTCAGAGCTTCTGTAACCTTTTGCCATTCCTCCCATGACTGACTAAACGCAAGTATGCCGTTTGCAAATCTCAAAATGTTAAGGTATTCCCATGAAACTTAATTTAAACAATTTCCCAATACAAATTTGTGATAATTTCTTCTAGGCATGTTGTAGATATAAATAGGAGACATAAATCCTCCTTATCTAACGCCTTTCTCAGTAGAAATTTTCTCAGCATATTTATTTGATTTTAAAATTTCTCCTATATATATATATATATATATATATATATATATATATATATATATATATATATATATATATATATATATATATATATATATATATATATATATATATAAATTAATTATATATGTCCATATATATATTATATATATATATATATATATATATATATATATATATATATATATATATATATATATATATATATATATATATATATTTCTTGAAATGTTCTAACCTAAGAATAATCTAATCCTTGTCTTAGAAGGAATTTCATTACTTCTGAAGAATCAAAAGCTTTCTTAGGGTCTATAAAGACCTTATATAGTGGTTTTTAATACTAGGTTAATGTTTCCATTATTTGGACAGTTACATATGGTTAGTTGTTGGAGACTCAATTCTAAAGCCGGCCGGCTCTCTTGCTTGATTAAAGCCTAACTGTCTTTCTATTTCGCTTAATATGATTTTCTAAAAAATTTTGTTAAGTCTTTTGTGGCTCTATTTTTTTTTTTTTTTTTTTTTGTAAATTAGTCTAAATAATTAACATTTTCTGTAAAGTTCAGTAAGTTCAGTATTACAAATTCACACCAATTTATTACTGAAACAATTGCTATAGTTGAGCATGCTAAGGCAGATTATGCTCCAAATAGTGCTCTTAGTTATGTAAGCATTAAACTTCGAACGAAGTTCTTGTTTTGTGGTTTTGCTAAAAAATTCATAGCGCAAGTTATGATATGAATAAGAAATTTGGCAGTAATGTTCTGTGTAGGTCATGTTATCTGGTAAAAGTTCTAGCCTTCCCAAAAAATTGAATAAGGGGGCCATTTTTTTCAAGATGGTCGTCAAAACATACCCCTGTTAGTGGTCTTGCTATGGTGTCAAAGTACAAAAGATGAATCCAATGAAACATTTTTTATTTATAGCTATTATAATACGGAATTACATACAGAAAAATATCATTATTGCATAATTAGCCAATGTGGCATGATGAAAAAACCTATTTTTCACAGTGGATAATCTTGTGAAACCCTTACAATCCAATGCTTTCGGGGGAATATTCATATATCTTTCCCAAGCTCCAGGAGTTGTTTCTGGTTGGTAGATTCCTCCATCAAATTGTACAAAACGAGTTGGTCATATGATATTCCTGCATGTTCAAAGGCCATTCAGAGAAAAGTAAGTGAACGGAAGTAGCGTTAATGTTCAACATTAAGGTATAACTTGGTCAAATCTATGACATCGACAAAAGAATCTATTACTGAGAGCTATCTTTTATCCCTGAACTGCTACCCCCCCCCCCCTCCCCCAGCACCCAATTACACAGTTTTAGGTAGACAATACCCCTTACCTTAAAAATTATTTGCCAGCTCGGATTTATGACTGGATATGTACCACAGTCTTAAGTGAAGTTTGGTAGACCATTTTGATTTGAATTACATTGCCATCGCCAGCATGGCTAGGCCCAAATTCAGTCACTGTACCTTTTTCAAAACTCTGACAAGAACAACTGCTCAGTGGAGTACACTCCATTCTAGTCTTCGTGGACTTGCATCGTCCATAACACCAATTGATCATCACTTCATCAGTTCCGAAACCATTTAGCAATAGGTTTCAATGCAGTCCCCGAGCACACCGTCACACAGTTTTAGGTAGATAATGTTCCCTACTATAAAAGGATTACCGATCTCTGTTTTATGAATTGCTATGTACTACTGTCCCAAGTGAAGTTTGGTGGACCATTTGAATTCAGATTACTTTTCCTTCGCTAGCATGGATAGTCCCAGAGTTCAGTCACGGTTCTTTGCTTGGCAACCTCACAAGGGCACCTGAACAGTGGGGCACACCTTATTCCAGCCTTTCAGAAATTACATCGTCCACCACCACAACTGATCTTACATGAACACTTCGTCAGTTCATGACACCTATTAGAAAGAGGTTCCCATGCGGTCCAAACAGCTTTCCATTTATCACCATCTTTGACCCATCCCCATTGGGAAGGACGTGGAATTTCTTGCTGAAGTAAGATAGACTGTCCCCGAATATGACCTTCTTAGAAGGCAGCGTGTTTGGCATGTTCCTTGAGTACCCCTTGTACCGGTGGGATTAACTCATATGGACTCGGCTTTTTGGTGAAAAGATCTAACCTAGCATAATCTAATGCAGTGGCTATACTTGAACGGTCATACATGAGAACGGCAAATCTTTCTAAAACTTGTAGATCTGACTCCTCAACAATCACTGGATTTTGCAAACAGAACGTAAGACTAACGACCCACAAGCCTTTATATAAGTAAAACTATGCATCAACGACCTATTAGGTGTAATAAGGAGGTAGATAATTTTCTGGTGGAACCTCTTATTGTTGGAATACACGCACGAAAAACAAACTCACACAGCTCCATGATACGAGACCAATTGAACAACAGTATAAAAAGATAAATGGAACATCTAGTATATATTAAATCACATAATAATTTTACGGGATTAAATCTTTATTTGTCAATGTACTACATAAATTAGATTTCAAAAGGGCAGTACTAATGCATTTTGACACACACCTACACAAAACACACATACACACACACACACACACACACACACATATATATATATATATATATATATATATATATATATATATATATATATATATATATATATATGTGTGTGTGTGTGTGTGTGTGTGTGTGTTTATTTATATATATATACATATATATATATATATTCATATCTATATATATGTGTGTATATATATATATATATATATATATATATATATATATATATATATATATATATATATATATATATATATATATATATATATATTTAATCGGTGATAATCTAATATTTGGTTCTCATTCTTATCCTTCTAACCGAAAAACATCTTTTTCCCAGATACGACTCTCACTTTTTGTTCAACTTTAATTATTTGTAATTTAATTTATAGATAGAAATTCTACGATGAAAAAGGTTACACAAAGACGGATTTTCTCCAATAACGTTCATGCTTTGGATGGTTCTATCAACAGAGGCCTATTGCACTGTTATTTTACCTTTATAACGATTCTTTGCATTCTCGAATGACTTTGTATGTCTTTAATGAGTACTGGTTGCCCTGATATATTAACTAGAGAAATGGGGATTTCTGTTTTTTTTTTTCTTTTTATCTAGAGTTCTGACAATAATTTTGATGGAATATGTGATTGCTACGGAAATCATAGTTATTATATATTTCTATTCCCTTTTTTTTCAGAAACTGATATACTCAAACAACTACGAGATTTAGATAATATATTCCTCTTCCCTATAGATTTTTATATTTCTATTCGTATCTCAAGATGAATAAGAAAATATTATATTAAATGAATATTACTGTAACCTAAATTGTTCAAATTTAGTTACTGTACAATTGAAAATCCTATAATAGATATTTTCCTTGAAATAAATCCTACGAGTCCCACATGGATAAAAATTTTTACCATTTTCCGATGTTGTTACACTATTTGTTATTACTAATAGCATTAATTGCAGGATCTTAAAAGAGAGAATTTACCCATCCCTGAAGATATAAGATGATATCAACAGTTCTTAATTTTTTTCGTCTAGAGATATATTTTTGAAGAGAAGAAAACATTTTACTCATGAACTTTCATGAAAATTGTATTCCAATTCTCATTAATGATACCCTTTTTAATTCATATGTGTAAGAAGAAAATTTATCTAAAATAAATTTTGGTAATTTCATTTATTAAGACGCAAGAGAAAAAAAAAGGTAAAAGAAAAAAAAATTTCATTTACCTAAAAATAGAATCTGTTAGTGTTAATGTATGGTGTAGTATAATATTATTAATGATTTGTAAGGATTTGTGTTAGTCTTCTCACTAATTACGACTCTAAAGAAGGACTACTTTTTTATGCAAGGTTTTTTCATTATGTCCACTAGGAAAAACCCTTCTGTGTTTGTAAAGCGATTGCTTAAAACTATTAATTACATATTTGAATATTACAACATAAGATATTATCTCTGCCACCACGCTGCTGTTGGGTGGTTGGGGGTCACCGTCTAACAACACCATTAAATTAACGCCCAATGGGGAAGGGATGTACCAATGTCTCTGAATTCCCAATGTTTTCACATGTAAATATAATCTATATCTATTTATTGACATATACAATTATATATGTTTATGTATAAATATACCATATATAGCATAATGACTGATTCATGGCATTGTATATATGTATTTACATAGTGTTTTATATTGCTGGTTGTAGTAGCCTTTTAAGAATGTGCCTACCTGGTAAATAGTTGGCCAGAGGTTCGACACCCGGTAAAACTTGATAGTTTCTAGCCCTAGTTCGATGGAAAGGGGTTTTGCAGGTTGATCGTAGAGGTATTAGGTAGGTTTCCAGGATATTATCCTATCCCTTGTCTCTGCCATTCATAAGTGACCTTTAAACCTGTAAATAGTATTGAATATTCAGACACAACAGTAATTTCAAAAAAAAAATTCATGAGTGTTGTTAGTCATATATATATATATATATATATATATATATATATATATATATATATATATATATATATATATATATATATATATATATATATATATATTTATATATATATGATTATACTGGTTCTTTACCTTAGCTTCTAGAAATTATGTAATGAGCAAAGCTGATGGTTCAAGTCAGATATGCTAATTCTAAATAGTCTTAGAATTGGTAAAAGGAGAAAGAATTCAATATGATATCGGTTTAGACTCTTCAACGTTTCGAAGAAAAAAGTGTCAAGTAGCGAGAAAGAAAGGACTTTATATATTACACGAAAAAAAATACATCTTATTATGGGAGGCTTTAGTTGATTGTATTCCTATCAGAAGCAACAATAGGAGAAGTAGTAATATAAATAAAAAAAAAACATTAAAGAAGCAAGTCAGCAGTAGATGATTGATTAACAATTGATTTGATAATAGATGGAGGATATTTCATAACAGTAAAACTCGCTGAAAATTATACCAAATGTCTGCATACATTATGAAAATAAATTTTAATCATTATATAATTCACAAAAAGTACACAAAATAGACCTGAATAATTATCGAACAATAAGTTCATTCCCAAAAATATGTAAAATATTTACAAAGATCATATGAGGCCGCATAGAAATTTAGTATAATTTGATCAACCAAGAGAGAGGACAAATTTTGGAAGTGAATTTTTAACAACTAACTGTATCCATGCAATTAAACAGCTAATCTAAAAATCAAATGATATATAACATTTATAGTCTATAAAAAGGTTTTACTTTGGTCAAATCTTCAACAGTAATAAAATCTTTTGAAAGACAAGGAACTGGGGAATCTTCTGTTAGAAAATTTGGAAATGTCTATATGTAGAGAGTGCAGCATCTTGAAAATACATAGATAGTGAAAAAATACCAACTAAGAAAAGAGTTAAACAGGGAGACCCCACGTCTCCTTTTCTTTTTTCAAAGAATTTATATTAAAAGAAAAAATGTTTGAATTATCAGTATGGAGAATACCTTCACAACTTAAGATTCGCAGATGGCATAGTTGTGAAAAGTGATTCATGGGAGGAATTACAAAACATGAACGAAGATTCAAATAGAGGAAGCAAGAATGTAGGACTTAAAACAAATACGAGTAGAAATATGATAATGTTAAAAAAATGCAGAGGCTAAAGATACGGGTTATAGAGGAACCTTTAGATATTGTTAATTAATGTATGTGATTAGGTCAGACAATAAGTGTGTCCCATGGCCTTGAGAACAAAATTTAAAGAAGGTTAAACATTGGATGAAGAGCTTTTGATAAATAGCATAAGATCATGAAAGATAAAATGCCATTTTTTCTAAAAAGAGACGTATTTAAGCACATGATATTACCAGTAATAACTGATACAAGAGAACCTTGGAACCCTACCAAAGACTTAGAATGTGAGCTAGTTACAACTCAAAGAGCTAAGAATAAAATAATGAAGAGAATAACACTAAAGCACAGAAAAAAAAACAGCATGGATACGAGAGCAAGCTATAGTAGAGGATATTCTAACAACATGTAAGAAAAAGAAATGGACCAGGGAAGGATGTATAATGAGAATATCAGATAATTGATGGACATTAGGAAAACCAGAATGGGTCCCAATGCATTGTAAAAGAAGCACAGGAAGGAAGAGAAGACGATGGACTGACAAACTAAGAAAATATGCTGGTATGGGCTACCATAGAAAGACACAATAAGACGCAAAGGGAATGATATGTCTGAGGCCTTTGTCCTGCAGTGTACCAGTTACGGCTGATGATGTGCGTGAATGCTATTTTCAACTTAAGTACTTATTACTGACCTTAAGGCAGCCACCTATGGTTGCCAAGCTAACAATATCTATTTTTGGGTGAGATGGCCATGCCGTCCTGATGGACCCGCCCTTCCCTTTCTATGAAAGGGCTGTAGGACCCCTCCATACATACAGTATCTGTAGCACCTCGTGTATCGCTACAAGGAATACAGATGGCGCCAGGATTGGCGCCAGGCACGCTTACGAAACTGGAGAAGAGGGAGCCTTGGGAGCGGCTCCCCCTTTTTCTTTCCGTTTTCGTTTTCTTGCCAATTGACCCCTCGATGTGTTATCTCTGTTTGGGGTGCAGATTGCCATGTGGCGTGTCAAGAATACGTCCTCTGATATGTCGCGATATCCCTTTCATTAGGGATATTCGCTCCAGGAGTTAGAATTCTGGGTACCTTAAGGTAAATTCTCTGGGAATATCACCGTAGTTGTAATATACCCTAGGAAGCTACCCTATAGGAACTTCCATCAGGACGACATGGCTTGAGCCCAAAAATATATATATATATATATATATATATATATATATATATATATATATATATATATATATATATTATTGATATATATATTTATATATAAATCTATATATATATATATATATATATATATATATATATATATATATACACACTGTATATATATATATATATATATATATATATATATATATATATATATATATATATATATATATATATATATATATACAGTGTATATATATATATATATATATATATATATATATATATATATATATATATATATATTTATATATAAATATATATATCAATAATATATATATGTATATATATATATATATATATATATATATATATATATATATATATATATATTATGAAAACTAATCATTATTTTATCAAAAATATCTAGAATTTGATTGATAGATCTAATTATATAAATTATAATGCCAATCATTATTGAAGCCTAAGGAAATTTCATATATTCGATATAAAAATAATGGTTTTACTGTATTAGTCTTCATTAATATTATCATAAGATTGATGACGTAAAAGAAATAACGGTGAACTCTACTGTAAAATTATTTAATTTCTTTAGTTAAGTAATTGAATATTTCATAAGAGCAGCCCTTGCTGGTCCTTTTGCATTTATATGTAACATTTTTCCCTGATCTTCACATACCTTTCCTATTTATCTTTTTTCTAGACTACCTTTGAAAAATTCCAGGAATATTTTTGTCCAGCCCGTGGGGTTATCAAAAAAAGGCCAGCTTTAATGTTGGGTTCACGATTTCATAGTTTTTGTGTTTTTATGTTTCTTGGTCTACTGACACGTCCATCTACCCCCACAATGCGTATACGGGCGGGGGACAAATGATTGTAGAGGAGTTTTACGTTGATACTTTTGGGGTTGTGGTGGCCGAAGTGGTAACGTCCTTGACTGGTGAACGTCAGACAGGGGTTCGAGTCCCGCTCAAACTCGATAGTTTCTTTTCCCGCTGCAACCTCACCATCCTTGTGAGTCAAGGATGGGGTGTTTGGGGGAGCCTATAGATCTATCTTCTGAGTTATCAGGAGGCATTGCCTTGCCCTCCTTGGTCCTAGCTTGGAGAGGGGGCTTGGGCGCTAATCATATGTATAAATGGTCAGTCTCCTGGGCATTAGCCTGCTCGATAGGACAATGTCACTGTCCCTTGCCTCTGCCATTCATGAGCAGCCATTCAGCCTTTAAACCTACGATTTGCATTTTCAATACTGGAAAATGGAAGAAAGAGGTGAAAGAATTCGAATTTGTGGAAAGCCTTAAAATAATTAGATATTTGAACCTGGAAGGATTGTGGAAAACCTAATATTGTGATATGAAACTGAAGATATTCTGGTTTGTGGGAATTTTACTGGTAGAAGATACTTGAAACTAGAAAAGAGTTGGTTTGTAGAAAACCTTAGGGATCTTAGGAGATATGAAGCTGGGAAGGTATTCGAGTTTGTGTAAACCCGTAGAAAAATTACATATATCAAGATGGGGAGGTGTCAAGGTTTGTGAAAAACCTCCAGTAAATAAGATATTTTAAGAAGGAAGGTATTGGATTTTGCAGAAAACTATAAGAAATTAAGGAATTTGGAACTGGGAAGGTGTTCGAGTTTGTTTAAAACGTCAGGTAAAAATGATATTTGAAGCAGAGGGATTATTCGATTTTTGGTAAAGTAATTAACATAACTTTATAGAAATCGATCGGAAAAAAAGATATTTGAACTTTGGAAGGTGTTCGAGTGTTTGCTAGAACCTTAAGAAAATAAAACGTTTAATGGTGGGAAAGAAGTTAGGGAAACACATAAATGTAGAGAAAAATGAAAGTTGATTGCGTAGCATTCACTGTGTAAGGCGTTATGAATCTTATTGTGGTTAGCGACTATTCAATTAACTTCTCTATAACACTGGTCTTCATCATATCTTTCAATAAAGTTTTTTAACCTTATTACCCATAAGGAAAAAATAAAATATTTAGCTTAATAATTTTTTTGTTTCTTCCGTAACATTTTTCCATCCTGACAGTGGCATCTAAAATGGTCTCATGCAATTTAGATAGAGATTAAAACTTTTCCAGAAAAACTTCTCAAAGTCTACGCAGAGAAAATGCGATACAAACTTTTGTTTAGAAAAATCTTTCAAAGTGTACAAAGAACAAATTTGATATGAACTTTTGTTTAAGAAATATTGAAAAACCTACATGGAGCCAACGTATGAAATTTTATTTTCTAGATGTTTTAATGATAGCTTAAGTTACTACTGCCGATCGCTTCCCTATTATTATTCCGATATCAAATTTTTATGGGAATAATGGTTTAAGTTTCGAACCTCAAAAACCAATATATTTGACATTAAAGTTTTGGACTCAGTTTATTATTAGAGATTACGTTAATCCTAAAACTCAGGTTATGTTATTGTTAGGTTAGATATAAGTAATGATATATAAGTAATTTTATGTTTATGGTAATGACGTTATATGTGCATAACTATATTTACATGTTAATCATGTGTAAAAACATGTATATGTAAGTCTATGTGTGTCTGTATATGTATACCATTTATATAAGACTCAGATTCTTATACATTTTTAAGAAAAAAACGACATTGAATGAGGGCTTACCTGTTCAGTTGCCGGTGGCCCATTGATCCATTTGGTCTGTGTGGTGCTGGTCTGGATGGGTGGTCATCGTCTCCTGCGGGTGACTAGGTATATTAGTTATTGAGTCTCTTATATAGTTATATAGTTATGTGTGTAATAAGTCTTTTATATGGTTTCATGTTCCTTGATTGGTTGATTTTAGAGCTAGTTGATCAGTTCATGAAAGTATATCTTCCTAACTATGTACTTAGGATGATTTTTATTAATTTTATTTATTTTACATATGATAATTAAAGAAATATAAGAAAACTTAAATTTCAAAGAGAGAGAAGAATTGCTGTGTGTTTGATCGGATGAAGGAGCGCAACAGGCTTTGACCTCAAAGTCCTCTGATACCCACAGAAATGGTTTCCATGATATAACCAGCGTCAATTCAATCCCTAGATGAAACGATTCGGTCAACGGAAGTTGGACATTAGACGCACAATGGCTCAAAAAGGTGGGGTCTACAGAGGATGAATGAACCAGTTTTCCCAGTGAGCTCTTGGGTAAATCTGGTCCATAAATGGTTATAGCAGCCAGCAACCTTCTTTCGCCTTGAAACTGAATTCAGATTTTTATCTTTTTACAATTATTATTATTATTATTATTATTATTATTATTATTATTATTATTATTATTATTATTATTATTATTACTAATGACTCACACCTGGAAAAATTGCTTTAAGTACAAATTAATTGGCATAATTATTACAATTAGTAAGATCCTTTTAAGCGTACAAGATACTATTCATAAATGTAAATCAATTTTATTTTTTTCTTTCTTTCTCTGCATATATTAACAGAAGTTCCCCTATAGCGTAGTATGTAATATTCAAAATGCATACGGCCTCCCCAGCCATCAATCCGAATGTGGGAAGCTACACTGTTGGCACTTTGACCCCAATGGTTTCTATTAATGAATATATATATATATATATATATATATATATATATATATAGATAGATATAGATATATATACATATACATATATATATGTATATATATATATATATATATATATATATATATATATATATATATATATATATATATAGATAGATATAGATATATATACATATACATATATATATGTATATATACATATATATATATATATATATATATATATATATATATATATATATATATATGTATATATATATATATATATATATATATATATATATATATATATATATATATATATGTATATGTATATATATCTATATCTATCTATATATATATATATATATATATATATATATATATATATATATATATATATATATACATATATATATATATATATATATATATATATATATATATACATATATATAAATATATATATAAATATATATATATATATATATATATATATATATACATATATATATATATATATATATATATATATATATATATATATATATATATATATATATATATATATATATATATATATATATATATATACATTATTTTGGGGTTGAGGTGGATGTGTGAAATTACGCCGAAACGAAGATAAATCCTCATAAAAATTATTATTTTTTCTTTTATTAATTACGGATTTCCATCTTTGGCTTGCATCCTTCTTTAATTACAATCTTATCCTAAGGAGATTCTAATCTGAAATTTTCTTGTTTGTTAAAATAATAATCAGACATACTTTTGATTTTATATATGACATAGTTTTAATAAGGAATTGTATTTAATAATGAACTTTTTATAAATGACTCGTAAAGTTATTTTCATAATTTTATTATTAGAATATTACTAAATCTACATGTATGTTGAGAAAGACAATAAAATAAATCTTCGCTCCTGTCTCCAAATTCCAATGACTATATCGCTCACATCACTGTAAATAAGTAAAGAGATGAGAACAATTTCAGTCAGAATATTCCCTCTTTTAGTTGCCATTTTTCGTGCACGATGAATACATCAGTACTTTATATCGAATATTGTAAAAGGGCAGTTTTCCTCTACTAAAGATAACTTCTGTATTCCAGCATTGGAGACTTACAAAAGGATTCTCATTTTTTGGGATATCTTTGATTCAAGGGGTTTATGCTCATTCATACACGATATCTATTGTCCACGTCGGATATATAATATTTCAGTTGAGAGACACAGCCAGCTATCAGTCATACTATTAATAGTAGTAACTTCTGCAGAACCATTTGAATATATATATATATATATATATATATATATATATATATATATATATATATATATATATATATATATATATATATATATATATATATATATATATATATATATATACCAAGGCACTTCCCCCAATTTTGGCAGATAGCGGACATCAAACAGATGAAACAAAAGAGGGGACGTCTCCTCTCTATGTTCCTCCCAGCCTGACAAGGGACTCAACCGAGTTCGGCTGGTACTGCCATAGATTAAGGGAGCCATAGATGCGTCATCTCTGCCTCTCCATATGGCGTTTTTGTCACACCGTACACAGCAGCACCATCTGGTTTTAGTTGCGGTGACTTGATGACCAAACCATGCCGAGAGTGCTGATCTCAGCTGGTTCACTGCTGATAAATGCTCACATCGTATCAGTACCCTGGTGTATTTATTTATGAAAATGAGGATATTTTATGCTGTCAAGTTTTTTAACACGGCATTGGCAGAGAAACCTAGGAACAAACGTAACGGAAAAGCTTTAATACTTGAACACATATGAGAAGTCTCTTGTTCGTAGATCAATTTGTTCGAATGTGGATTGAAAGAAATCGAAGTGACTATTATTTGTTGGAATTTTTTTCTACGCTCTGATTCTGCAAAATGCCTATATGAAATTTACCCTGATTTTGTTAACAAATTGGAACAGATTGCCATGTGATTTCAATATAGGTGTGTGGTCGTTTGTGTTTTATTTGCATGTCATTTCATCAAATTTTTGACAGTACTTTTCCAACATTATACGCTTGTCTGGTTATAAATGCCAATTGTTCATTGTTCGTTTAAAAAAAAAAGTGAGCTGCCTAAAACATTAATCTGATAATAGGCATCATGCTATTTTACCTTTCCCATGCCTTCAATGTTATTTTTGACAATGTTAACTTCACAAAAATCTTGTTCATTGCTTTTTCTGAACACAATTTATTTTATGCACACTTTTTTTTTTCTTTTTTTCCTGCACAACTTTTTGGTTTGTTTTAGATAATCGATTCCTAGATTTTCAAATCGATTATCGGAATCGGTTTGTTTTTTCAAGTGATGATAAAAAAAAGTCGATAATCGGTCCATCACTATTTAATACTTTAACAGATATGAGCATGATAAGAAGTCTCTTGTCTGTAGATCAATCTGTTTGGATGTGGATTAAAAGAAATAAAAGTGAGTGTCTTCTACAGATTTGAGAATATAATGCATCGAGTAGTGATTGGAGAAAAAAAAAACTTGAATATATGAAATTTACCCTGATTTTGTGAACAAATCGGAACAGACTGCCATGTGATTGCAATATAGGTGTGTGGTCATTTGTGTCCTATTTGCAAATCATTTCATCAAATTTTGTCTAAAGTACTTTTCCAACATTACACGCATGTCTGGTTATAAATGCCGATTGTTCCTTGTTCATTTCAGGAATAAAAGTGATTTTTGCTGTAAATTTTTTCTATTGCTATAATATTCGGTGAAAAGCATGTGATTTTGTTGTCAATCCAACATTGATTGTTAACGAAGTGATGTACTTTTAATAACAATTGATGAATAAATACATAATCTGAATAATAACAGGTGCAAACTATTGTCTATTATATGAAATAGCTATGATGGCTAATGTTATGAAATAAATTCCTTATGAAAAAACAAATCCACCAACCTTGCTTTTTCTTTGTTTTCTGAAAATCAAGTATCGTGTAAGTACATCTATTGGCGGGTATTTGGACTTTAGACAATTTTGCGAAAATTCATTTTTTTTAATTTAACCATAGAAAAAAAAATAACATTATCTTATTTTTATGTACCAAGGGCTGAATATATAATTTGTGGATAAACAAGTTGCGAACAACAACAATGTAATGACGTTTTATTTTATTAACGGTTTTATTGAGCCTAATTACTGTACCTGGTACAATAAAAAAGTTTAATATCACCAGTGCTAGTAAATTTAGGGAGATTACTAGATAATAGTATATGACACACTCTGCCAATTAAGTCCCGGTATAATTCACTTCATACCAAGAAAGCCTGGACTGGAACCACAGACACTAGGAAACTGAAACATTTTTTTTTTCATATTTTTGCTGGGATTTAATTTTTACTAGTACATCATCTACCAGGGATGGAAGTTATTTTATAGATTGTGTGTTTGCCAAGGATCTTCAAAACCACCAATATTTAGCTATGCTTCACGCTTTCCATTATTTTTTTTATTTGTCACGTATCAAACCAGTTTCCACGGATAATCAAACTTCTTAAAATAATACATCTATGATCAAACACAGCTGCTGCTTGAGCCGCCCGTTATGACCGCAATAGAACATAGATGGCGCTGCATGCGTGGTGTGACACCTTGTCATAATGTAGTGACGCATCTATGGCTCCCTTAATCTATGGTACTGCTAAGGTAGCACAGCCCACCCTCCCACATTATCCACCACAGATGAAGCTTCATAATGCTGAATCCCCAACTGCTGCTACCTCCGTGGTCATCCAAGGCACCGGAGGAAGGCAGCAAGGCCTACTGGAACTGCGTCACAATCGCTCGCCATTCATTCCTATTTCTAGCACACTCTCTTGCCTCTCTCACATCTATCCTCCTATTACCCAGAGCTTCCTTCAATCCATTCATCCACCCAAACCTTGGCCTTCCTCTTGTACTTCTCCCATCAAGTCTTGCATTCATCACCTTCTTTAGCAGATAGCCATTTTCCATTCTCTCAAAATGGCCAAACCACCTCAACACATTCATATCCACTCTAGCTGCTA
>NC_090747.1:17292871-17295371 GCF_036898095.1 Palaemon carinicauda
AACTTTTGTCTCTTTGTTTGAGTAATGATATTTGTATGTTTTCCAAATGGAAAACCAATATTGTCTTTCTGCCTTTCTCTGCACACGTGTATGTGAGGCTCAGCAATAGTCCTTTCTTAAACATACATACATTACTTTCTTTCCATATCTTTTGACCTTGTTTTTAAATAAACTGATTGTAAATGCTGCAAGATCTTTATGAAAGGTGTAAATGAAAATATAATATTTGATTTCTTGAATAGTCATAATAATTAGCAGTGTGAAATTTAACAAATACTATCTTTAAGACAACATGAAAAGAAAATTTTTAATCATTCTTCTTCTAAGAAGGAGTATTGCATAAAAGCATTAGGACCAAGGTACAATAATGATAAACATTATTGTTTTCGGTAGAAATATTTGTTTAAAACTTACGCAGTTACAACTGGTTTTAAAGTGTATTTCTTCAAGTATAAATCTGTATATGTATATATATATATATATATATATATATATATATATATATACGTATATATATATATATACGTATATATATATATATATATATATATATATACGTATATATATATATATATATATATATATATATATGTATATATATATATATATATGTATATATATATATATATATATATATATATATATACATATATATATATATATATATATGTATATATATATATATATATATATATATATATATATATATATATATATACATATATATATATATATATATATATATATATATATATATATATATATACGTATATATATATATATATATATATATATATATATATATATATATATACGTATATATATATATATATATATATATATATATATATATACGTATATATATATATATATACGTATATATATATATATATATATATATATATATATATATATATATATATATATATATATATATATATAACTAAATGCAAAAGAACACAAGGGAAACTGAAAATAGGATATATAAGATTAATTCCTGACTAGTTTCGTGATACTTTTTCAAACGCCTGATTTATTGAGCAAGATTTCTTTACATTTTATGGGTACAGTAAACATACCAACACACATAGACAAGAAAATCAATTTATTATAAGCAAGAAGCATGTGGACTACAAATCTTATTCAAGAATGTGTGATTATCTTGTCAAATAAAATTCTAGATAAGAATGTTGTGGGCCTTGTGGTACGGTTTGAATTTCTCTATGACTTTAAGTGAAGTGAAGAGTCAGGACTATGAAAAAACCAGCGGTTCCAGATTGCCCAGAAATTTTTAATAAAGAAAATGCCGAGAGAAATGAAGATACCAATTAAGGTGCACCGGTAATATTCTATAAAAAAAAAGAATATTATATGAAAAGAAAAACGGAAAACATCTGAGTGATAAAAACCCATGCAAGGAATGAAATAAAATCATAATGATTCTGTGAATAATAATTAAAACCAAATAATTTAAGAGTTACGGAAAGGGAATGAAGATCTGAATGAAACTATTAAAACTCATAAGCCAAATCATCCAGTCAAGCCAATAATTAGTGTTGTAGGTTCAGCAGCATAAAATCATCCTTATGAATATAATTAACTCTTTAGTAGGCACCATCTCAGATTCAAATGTAAAAAAAAAAAAAAAAAAAAAAAAAAAATTGTTAGACCTGAATAAATTGAATAATATACAGATTAAGTACCTGTAAGCTTCTGAATTTCGCTAGTCTCACAATTCACTAAAGCTCCTATTGATCACGTGTTAGAATTTCTATCTGAAATCTTAGAATATAGGCGACTGAATTTACCGTTTAGCAAGAATAACTAAATAAAATTAAATAAACTCTGTATAATAGAGAATAAATTTTAATTCAATGGAAAATTTTATGCTCAAACTTTTGGTATGGCTATGTGAAACCCCCAACCTCCAGTACTTATACATGGGTTTTTTTAAAAGTAGAATCCTAGATAACATCATATCTAATAATGTCAAATGCTTTCGTTATATTGACGAAATAATATGTGTGTGGCAAGGGAATGAATATATATATATATATATATATATATATATATATATATGTATATATATATATATATATATATATATATATATATATATATATATATATATGTTTATATATATATATATATATATATATATATATATATATATATATACATACATATATATATATATATATATATATATATATATATATATATATATATATATATATATATATATATATATATATATATATTCATTCCCTTGCCACACATATTATTTCGTTAATATAACGAAAGTATATATATATATATATATATATATATATATATATATATATATATATATATACATATATATATAGATTGAATAGCTTGGTACCATCAATAAATTTCACTATGGAGCTAGAGAATGATTATACCCTACATTTTTTGGACTGTCGTATACACAGGTGTAACGATAGACATAAGTTTAGAGTATATAGAGAGCTAACTA
>NC_090747.1:17305371-17317871 GCF_036898095.1 Palaemon carinicauda
GATTTAATTGTTCAGGTCTTTCCTCTCAGAACCAGATTATAAATCAGTCTTAATACCATTTTTTTCAGTAGAATGTTTCAGAGTAGGTATGAACGGTTGAAGTTCTGAGTAAAGGAGGAAACAAATCTCGATTAATCATATTCACAGAAAAAAAGGTAAATTTATATTTTACCTAATCAATGCCTCTCTATTTAAAAATATTTATTTACCCATGCATAATAGGAAGGTCCGTTGCACCAATGATAATACCTTAGTGAATTTTGACTCATTGAAGTGTTCACGTGTTATTTTCCCAAATGACCCCACCAAAAGAAGAAAAAAAGGATACCTTTAACAGCTATTTAAACATTCTAATCACGATAAACGATAAAATTCACATCTTTAATTTAGCGTTCAGTAAGATTTTGAAGTATAGACAGGAATTTCTGGTGCTCATCGTTCTACCTGTTGTGTCATAATTGATTAAACACTAGGTTATACAGTAGCTTTTCTGAGAGGGCTATATATATAGGTATATATATATAGGTATATATATTTATATATACATATATATATGTATATATATATATATATATATATATATATATATATTTATATATATATATATATATATATATATATATATATATATATATACCAGATATATGTATATATATAGGTATATATATATATATATATATATATATATATATATATATATATATATATATATATATATATATATATATAGATAGTTAGATAGATAGATAAATATACCAATTCGTTAGCGTAATTTATTTTTTAATGTTTACTACCTATTTGTTATCGATATCATTATATATATATATATATATATATATATATATATATATATATATATATATATATATATATATATATACATATATATATATATATATATATATATATATATACATATATACATATATATATATATATATATATATATATATATATATATATATATATATATATATATAAATATATTTATATATATATATATATATATATATATATATATATATATATATGTTTACTTAAACCAAAGTTGATAATTGTTCGTATTTACATTATAAACCATGAAATCACTTCTAATGTTAGTAAAATTAGGCCAAATTGTGGAATTACCCCTTGAAAATAAACCGGAATCCGAACTTCAAAATCATACTGAAGAGCCGCAGATAAACAATGAGAAGGTTTTCTTCTAAAATAACTTTCAATGTTTTCAATATATTCCCAGATTTGCAAAAGAGATTATTTGAGATAGCGGACATTAGAGACAATATTTTCCTAAATTCAGTAAACTCTAATAAAAATGTACATATGGATACTTATTGGCTTGCTGTTTATATATAGACAAATTAAAATAATGTCTAACAATAAAAATTTCTAAAAACATAATGCTGTGGTTTTCTTTTATGTCATAGTAAATTTTATGTATGGTACCATAGAATTAACGATAGCAGCTTAACTCTCAACATTAAAATTATCATCTAGAATACCTCTTATGACGATTACATACTGTTGTGGGGAACCAAACCGAAGGTATTAAACTATTTTCCTAAAGCTTCATATATATGATGGAAGGAAGAGGGCACACACACATTTGTTTATAGTAATCTATATTGAAACTAAACTAATACATTTTAATACACAAACAAATATCTTCTATAAAAGTACAAGTTACTAATGGTATCTTGTATGAATCTAATACTCCAGGCGGTAAATCCAATAAACCATCAAAAGTACCCTTTTTAGGTAACGATTTACACACAAACACACACACACACACACACACACACACACACACATATATATATATATATATATATATATATATATATGTATATATATGTATATATATAAATATATATTTATATTTATATATATATATATATATATATATATATATATACATAGATATATATACATATATATATATATATATATATATATATATATATATATATATATATATATATATATGTATATGTATATATATATATATATATATATATATATATATATATATATATATATATATATATATATATATAATATATATATATATATATATATATATATATATATATATATATATAGAGAGAGAGAGAGAGAGAGAGAGAGAGAGAGAGAGAGAGAGAGAGAGAGAGAGAGAGAGAGAGAGAGAGAGAGAGAGATAGTGTCGCTTAATATAATAAACTCAAGCGCAGAAAAGACTAAATTAATAGAAATCACAGGTTCAGGTCTTGATGTTTCATTCTTCAAAAAAAGATATCGATATAATCGATTGGTACAATGCAGCCTTTTTCTTCTGTCAATTTTTAATTAACCAAATGCATGTAGTCTTACCATCGATATCAATAATAAAAAAAATATCTGAACAGACCCTATTAAAGGGGATCATGCAGGTATATTATCTTTTTTTTTTTTTTTAAATACTCACAATGAATACCCGTTAATGTTAGAGGGAAAAATTAAATAATTTCTACTTTCCTACATAATGGAAGTTTTTTTACGGTTCACACGCACATTCGTGACAAATCTCTCTTGAAATAAAGTAATACGTGATACTTGTGACCATAGTGGAGGAAGTGGTTTATAAGTCTTTGTTTTGTGATTTCTTTTAAAAAACTGCTGGAATTTCTCATTTATGATTCATCAAATGTTATCTATACAACTCCCATGATGAGAACTTTCTATAATAGTCCTTTTATTCATAAACTATTTGTTATATCAACGCATTACAAAACTAAATCCTGATAATTTATCTAATAAGGATATCAGGATATTATTGGATCTTTATGACTCCTTATATGATAGGAAAAAAAAATACTTCTCATACATATAAATGAAGCATTCCAAGAAAGTGTGAAGAAAATTACTCAAGGCATAACATTAATGGAATATAATTGTTTCATTTTCGAGAGGATTTCATTAACGTTTTCCCTCTACTAGAGACGTAAAAGTTATTGAAACTAAAAGAAAAAGAAATTAGCTGAATACCCAATCTTTTTTTTTATTTTTTTTTATCTTATAAGAATTGTGTCTGTTGGACAATACCATGGAATATTTTATCATCCTTTTACTTTGAACACTGTAACCATTACGCAATCTAAATTCAGCCAGATTTCAGAGATACCACATAAGGAAGAATAAATCCATTGGACTCAATGAAGAATATAAGAAAACTAGTCAACCAAATACACATAACATAAGTCAATTGCCCCTGTGCGTTAAATATTGAAATTGGATTGAGCTAGTTAATGACTTTAGTATATATGTTACTTTAGAATAAATCCCTAAAATCAGCTTTCAATAACAATAAAGAATATTGCCAATTCGTGTAAGTCATCTGAAGTTATACATTTTTATTGTTATACAATTTTTGTTTCCTTCTCGAGCCCTTTGATGAGGTAATGTATGGCTTCTTTTCGTGACCATATCACTGGATACGTTGGAACTAAATCCCTTTCCTCGATGAAGTATTTTATCACCAAGAAAAGAAACTGTAGTTTTATATGTCAGCAGGTGAGTTCTGTAGAACACGCCACTGGTCATGATATCCCAGGTGGCTTACATTTAGTTATGTTGATTTTCTATTCCCCTGCAGGGAGATGTGGATATTACGATGAACCACTTAAAAGTGAATCTAAATAATAAGAAAATAAAAATTTACCTCAAAGTTTCCAGTGAATATGAAAGTTATTTAATCATCTGAAAAACAGCGTTTATGAGTCCTTATTAATTTACATCATATGAAAAAATTGACGAATAAAACATATCATAATAAGAATTTGATTATTTCAATGGAAGTATTGCTCCATTTTTACTCTGTTGGGAAGTTAGCAATCTCTCTCTCTCTCTCTCTCTCTCTCTCTCTCTCTCTCTCTCTCTCTCTCTCTCTCTCTCTCTCTCTCTCTCTCTCTCCTACCACTATATGTTTTATTTGTTAGGAAATAATTAGGCCTCTCTTTTCCTGTGAAATAAGTGTTACAGTAAAATCCTATTGAGAATATCTGAGAATATCTGTGAATCATTTAGTATCCGTTGATAAATAATTGTAAGTATCTTTTCAAGATTTATCATCATAAAAGAACGGGTATTTATTCAAACCTCTAAATTATTTTAGTAAATGAGGAATTCTTCAGAAAATTGGACATGTCATTTTTCACTTACACTGAGTTCTTGAGATGGAACACTCCTCTCAGAAAAGCTACTGTATAACCTAGTGTTTAATCACTTATGACACACCAGGTAGAACGATGAGCACCAGAAATTCCTGTCCATACTTCAGAATCTTACTGAACGTTAAATCGAAAAGGTGCAATTTTTTGTTAATCGTGATTAAAATGTTTAAATAGATATTGAAGCTGCTTGATATTTTTTGTTGTTGTTGTTGTAGGGTCATTTGGGAAAATAACACGTGAACACTTCAATGAGTCAAAATTCACTAAGGTATTATCATTGGTGCAACGGACCTTCCTATTATGCATGGGTAAATAAATATCTTTAAATAGAGAGGCATTGATTAGGTAAAATATAAATTTACCTTTTTTTTCTGTGAATATGAATAATCGAGATTTGTTTCCTCCTTTACTCAGAACTTCAACCGTTCATACCTACTCTGAAACAGTCTACTGAACAAAATGGTATTATGACTGATTTATAATCAGGTTCTGAGAAGCGACACCTGAACAATTAAATCATGTGTATATGGTAGGAGAATATTGTTGTCTTTAGTGATAAAGATATATGAGGGTTATCTGTACTTTATACATCAAATATGATATGAGAAAATAAACTATATAGTTTTACTATACTCCCCCCAAAAAAAAAATTTAATTATAAATTGCAATCAATATGTTAAAAAATATTCATGGTATTATGGTATGTATCGGTTCTGGTAGTCTGCTTCGTATCAACATCGATAATTGCATCATGATCAAAATGCAAATCTCTTAAGATATCTAATATCGCTTATGTATTCCAAAACTAACGTTGTCTCTTTAAGAACAGAAGAATATCAATTCTGAATAATTACCTAAATGGCTCACTAACAGAAGTTCTCTATAAAGATTATTTTCTCTGCCTTTGCCTTCCATAAATCTCCCATTTTTTATTGATTTAACAGTAACTTAGTGTCTGATTTTCAGGCATTAATTCAAAATGACAATGACAGTATATATATATATATATATATATATATATATATATATATATATATATATATATATATATATATATATATATCTATATATATATATATATATATATATATATATATATATATATATATATATATATATATATATATATATATATATATATATATATATATATATATATATATATATATATACGTGTTTTGTTCATATGCGAATTTTAACTGTTACTACAATATCAACACTTTGAGACTAAAATTGATAGCCCACAAAGAGATAATTATTCAACCTAATCAGAGATGTAGTTTCAAAATAGAAATTAAAATTTTTCAAGATGATGCAAATAATAACAAGGTTCGTTCCCCTAAAATAGGAAAATAATGGCACCAAGTTGCCTTGCCTGTTCCATAAAGATCATCGGCCAAAACATTTGCCTTACCGTCTCAATTTTACGTATAAGTATAAGGATTATCTTTCTATTCCCCTATGGTGGACAACCTTACTTTTTTTTTTAACAGATATATTTTCTTAAATAGATGCCAGACTAATCCCTCCCATATCACCACATATGAAGAGTTTGCATTTTGAACAGTAGTCAATGGTCATGGGGAACCTCTATTCCAAAGTTTTTTTTTTTATGTTTTTTTTTTCACTTGTTCCAGTATTCCGGTTGACAAAACTAAGGTACTGGATCTAGGCTATGCAAATGTTAGGTCTTTGAAAAGAATATCATCGTTGGTTGCATGTAAAGCTGTCTACACAACAGTCCATGTTTGTATATTTGTACAGTATTTTTTATATTTCCAATATGTGTTTTTGTGAAGTTTCGTATAACCCCAAATCTAGTTCGCTGACATCTTCGCTGTATAATAAAGAACAAGGGTTTGGCTATATATATATATATATATATATATATATATATATATATATATATATATATATATATATATATATATATATATATATATTTATATATATACATATACGTATATGTATACATATACATATATATATGTATATTTATATATATATATATATATATATATATATATATATATATATATATATATATATATATATATATATATATATATATATATATATACATGTATGTATATATATACACACACACACACACACATATATATATATATATATATATATATATATATGTATATATATATTTTTTTTTCCAAAAAAGACCATAAAAGAAACACAGCAAATACAAATAGATCACTATATTTCGACCAATAAACATTGGCCCTCTTCAGGATGTAAAGTAAAAATGAGGAATACAGTGGACAGTGACGGTTTTTATAGAAAAGCAAAAGGGTGTTTCCAATTGTTCTACAGTTGTTATAATTGCTAAAAAGGATTAGCCAAATCTAATTACATCCAGGTGCGCCTTCGTATTGTTGAGCCGCTCAGAAGATGTCTTGACCTACAATGCAATATCTGGTGGTCGGTCTCCGTAGATTATTGTATTAATGATAGTGTTGAGGAGAGTATTGGCAGCTGGATAAGTTCATTGTGTTTGATTGATTTTTGATGGCTGATTCCTGGATTTTCCTTCTGTACTCTTAAAAAGCAAAGACGACTCACTCCAGTTAATCCGGTGCCCTAAATCTCTAAGGTAAACGAAAATCCCCGAGTTTTCATAGCCATACCTAACAGATCTTTTGTGTTCTGATAATCTTTGAGATAGAGCACGACCTGTTTGTCCAACGTAGACTTTTTCACAATCTCCATATGGTACTTTATAAACGCTGGATTCTATATTTCTTTTGTTTTGATAAATATTAATAAGGGCGCTTCCTATGGTTTTGGGGATATGAAAAAAAACAAAGGGGTTCAGAGTTTTTATATTATTTGTTATATTTTTTATATCTTCTATATATGGGAATTTTATCTTAATTTTAAGATATCTTTCGTTAGTAGCATCATGATCTTTATAATATATCGTGTTGGCTTTGTTGATGGCCTTTTTTTTTTTATGTACGTCGGGTAAAATAGCTGGGCGAGTTGTTTACGAATTATTTCAAATTCTTTACTTAGATAGGCTTGGGATCAGATTCTCAAACCTCTAACAAATAGATTACAAGCTACTCTACTTTTTACAAAAATGTCGTGATAACTAAAGAAATAAATGTAAGAAATAGAGAAAGTTGGTTTTCTATAAACATTGAAATTATATCCTGATGGATCCCTTATAACTAATATGTCAAAAAGCTAATTTTCCATCTTTTTCCCATCCAGTTTAATATTTTATGCTAGGGACTAGGGAATTTAGATTATTGAAAACTATATTATAATCTCCCCAGCTATCCTCCCAATATGTGAAAATGTCATGAACATAGCGCTGCCAAACCATGTTCCGTTTCAAAGTATTCCTTGTAGAGATTGGCTAAAATTGGAGATAACAGACTGCCCATACTACAACCAAATCTTTTTTTGTAAAAATTTCCATTGAAATAGAATACGTTATTTGACACATACTTTAATTAACTTAATTGTTTTTTCAATACCGAGGGGGAAATGATCTTCATAGGTGATTAATTTTTCCCTTATGAAACCTAGTACATCATTGATCGGGACCTTTGTAAATAGGGATTCTAAGTCAAGACTCAAGAGTTTTACGTTGTTTACCGGGATATTTAATCTATTGAATTTCTGGTTAAAGTCTTCTGCATGTTTGATATGAGTGGAAGAAAAACTCCCTAGAAATGGAGACAGCTAGTCTGCTAACAATTTTGATATATTATATAAAAATTTACCTTTGCATGAGGCAATTAGGAGCAAGAGAATACCGCCCTTATGAGTTTTTGGGAGCCCGTTAAAATATGGCAATGAAGGGTTCATAACTTTGAACTTTTCTAAGACCACCATGTCTTTTTTGTTGTTTCCGATTTTTCTTGCCGACTTGAAAAATTCCGGAACAATAGAGTTACGGAGGTCTTTTGTTAGCTTTTCATATGTAGTGTCATCGTTTAAGAGCTGTTAAACTTTGTTGACATACGTCTCTTTATCAAGAATAACTATTTTTCCGTCTTTATCCGATTTTGTGATGATGATATTATCGGTTTTGCGTAATGAAAAAATTGCATTATGAAATTTAATGAAAAAAATTGCTTTTTGAAACCTGTTATTTTGTTCTAATGTATTTAATAAGATTCATTTAAAAGAAAAAATTCTTCTTTTTCAAAATGATTTTGGAGAAATGTTTATCAAAGGCCGCCACATAATCAAAATGACTTTCCCGTCCGGGTTTCATAGCTAAAGAGATACCTAGATTCAGAGCTGTTTGCTCATTAACTGAGTGGACGGTTCGACAGTTTAAAAAAAAAACATAAAACAATATGGCTCTATTTCCGTCCCAAAAAAAGGAGATTATTATATTTATGTTTTTTACTTGTATATAATTCCTTTTGCTCAATTTACAAGCTTAATTCTATCGTCTGTTTTCAATTACCTCGAATTTGTTTATGGTTTATGAAATGGTTAAAATATAGAAAATAACATATGGAATTAGCCACTTATATGAGATAAATAGTTATGAAATAGATCTTGTCTAAATATATAAAATTTTAAAGTTATTTGCATCATAAAACATTAAATCTTTTCTATTATATATAACTCAAACAATCAAGTAAGCAACTATTTTTACATAAAATATTTCCTTCGATTATTTCATATAGACAGAAAAATTTAATTAAATATTTTGTTAATTCATTTGTATGATATGGTTGATATAGATAATCAATCGATGTTTCATTTAGATCGGCTAACAACAGATAGGCCAAATATATGGAATTGAATGCATACACAAAATAACGAACTTTACAAGTATCCTGGAAAAGGGTTCGAAGTTCGACTGGACAGGTACTATAGCCTTTGAATGATTTTGCCTGGGGCTATGATCCCGAGGTTGTGAGGAGAATCGGAAACTTTATTGCGTCAATTTATCTGGCTTATTTGATATATGAAAAACACATTTAAATGTGCAAAATTTATCATTAATCGAATGCCTAGTCACAAACCTACCAATTAGCTACGATCGTGAAGATGGGTTGATCTCAATTCTAAGTACGAAAAACCTGAATTTAACAGGTATATGTAAAGAAGAATTGTCATTGACTTTTATCTTTCTTCGTGGCTGAGTGGTATGGTCAATGTCACACAAGTATCCTGGACCAGGGTTCAAAGCTCGGCCGGATAGATAATATAGTCTTTGAGTGATTTCGCCTGAGGCTCTGATCCCGAGGTTGTTAAAAGAATCCAGACTTTGATGTGTTAATATATATATAGGTTAATTGAAATATGAAAAACACGTTCATATGTGCAAAATTCTATATATATATATATATATATATATATATATATATATATATATATATATATATATATATATATATATATTTACTGTACATGTATATATAAATGAATATACATAAATACATACATATATATATATATATATATATATATATATATATATATATATATATATATATCTATATATATATATATATATATATATATATATATATATATATATATATATAGATATATATATATATATATATAGATATATATACATATATTTATATATATATATATATATATATATATATATGTATATATATATATATATATATATATATATATATATATATATATATATATATATATATATATATATATATATGTGTGTGTGTGTGTGTGTGTGTGTGTGTGTTTTGAGAGAGAGAGAGAGAGAGAGAGAGAGAGAGAGAGAGAGAGAGAGAGAGAGAGAGAGAGAGAGAGCTAAAATAATAATGTGAAAAATAACAAGTCAATAATTCAATTATATAAAAAAGACACACATGCCTACACACATAAACACACATTTTTCCAACTATACGGGAAGACACGCACATACACAGGTATACACACATGAGGCGATATGCCATAGAGTCGAGCATCGGCCTATTTGTTTGAGTTACCCATTAAACACACCTGATAATACCCGTCTCGCATAGCAATGTACTGGAAGGAGAGGGGGGGGGGGATTAAATTACAGCTTATACGTTCACGTCATGGCATGTTTACATGAATTCCGCGACAAAAACTACTCCAGATACCTTTGATAAAAATATTCATGTACATATAGAAAATATGATTCATATGGATAGTACAGATATATAAATGTTTTATTATTATTATTATAATTATTATTATTATTATTATTATTATATATATATATATATACATACATATATATATATATATATATATATATATATATATATATATATATATATATATATATATATATACATACACACACACACACACATATATATATATATATATATATATATATATATATATATATATATATATATATATATGTATATATATGAGTATGTGCTTTATGTCTTTGTGCTCGAGTGTTAATATCTTTGCGTTCTTATCAGCAATGTTAAATCCGCAGATAAGAATGTCTGACTTTGCTTCTGATAAGTATCTGATGTGTACTTGAACCTTCATTCAATTTTTGCATGAAACGAAGTCATTATATTCACAAAGTCAATATCAGACAACATAACATCTTATTGTTGATTTCATCCCAATAAGGACTTGATACTCCCTTATCAGAGCTTCGTCTGATTTACTTGTCTGTAATTGGTCACTTACTTTACAGGAAATACCGAGTAATTTTGTGAAAATAGTATAGATAGAGGGAAGGTTAATCTTTTTTTGTATATTAGTATAAAAAGATTAAATAACTACTCAAACTATCATTGGGCCATTGTTAACGGTACTATAATAATCATTCTCTTTCCTGCGTGCAGAGGCTATTATCAACGGTCTAGAATTTGTCGTCGGAACAAGAAATATTTCTGGAATTTAGTAGTTTTTCTTCATTGTCTTTTTGGGCTTAATTTGAATGATTATAAGGTTTGTTTCATTCTAAATATGTTCTGTTAAAAAAAGTATCTTTCGGCATGGTTATATTATTTTTCTTCCCACGTAACAAATCCTAATATATTTTTATATTTCAATTGTTAATAAATGTTGACATTAAATAAAGTGGGAAAAGATAGATATATTATATGATTTTGGTTAGCTTTGAAGAAGTTTTTTCTTTTGATTTTTAGAATTTATCGAAGATCATATCATAGAAGAAAAATTTTTTTTTCTATCAAATGCGTATCAGTTGTGTTTATATGCATTAGAGTAACTCGTGTGTTGCATTTATTGAAGCTTCAGCATTTTCTTATTTCGTTTTAGTCTTCAGGATGACGCCCTAATGCTCTACTCCTTTTACGTCCTCTGGTAGTGAACCTAAGTGACAAAGAAAGAGGCTGACCATAGTTCAGAAGGGTAAATTATTACCTTGTTCAAAAAATGAGGAGAAAAATACCAAAGTAGGTTCCTCCTTGAAAAAACTATCACTTATCACCAGCTCTTGATCAACACACATATCTAGTAGTCTCTCACGATTTTCATATTCACCTGGTATGAGAAATTCCCAATGATACCACAATGGCATTTAAGTCACCCAACAGAACTACATAATTTGTTCTCGCCAAGTACCTTTATACACATAGCTAATTCATTACAAAATTCATTCCACTCTTCACTTTTCTCACAACAGATCAATACGTATTAACAAAAGGATATTATTCCCTACCCAAGCTAACCCTTATTCATATTAAATTAGATAATAACTTTTTCTGGTTCACTACTTTACCTATCATTCATTCACTCAACAATGAAGCCACACCCTCTTCTGCTATTCTCCTTTTAATCCCAGAAACTCTACCTATCATTTCACCAAACATCCTTTCGTCCTTGCCTTTTATAGAACATACTTGCCATCTCACATCTTTTACTCTCAATCGTGCTATATTCAGACACCAAAGAAACCAAAGGAAGAGAAGCAGTCTCTCTCCCCAAACTCCTCTTCTTCCATTTCTCTCAAGGATAAAATAGGAGGAGAGGTTTTTCCTAGTGGCTTTCAGATGCCTCTTATGAGACGCAGGTATATATTGGCGCTACTATAATTGCTGTTACGCCCCCAAGCCATATGTACTGAAATTACACATATACACAGGCAAAAACACAGTGCCACAAATATATACGAACATACATATATAAACTGTATATATATATATATGTATATATATATATATATATATATATATATATATATATATATATATGTTTATATATATGAATATATATATATATATATACATTTATATATATATATATATATATATATATATATATATATATATATATATATATATATAAATATATATATATATATCTATATATATCTTCTTC
>NC_090747.1:17325371-17340371 GCF_036898095.1 Palaemon carinicauda
ACCAGCAGTCTTCATCTCGAGCTTTTTATTCAATACTTCTCCACTCAGGATTTCTCACTACTATTCTCATAGTTTTCAGCCATGTAGGTCTGGATCTACCAACTCTTTTAATATCTTGTGGAGAGCAATTGAACGATTTGGTGAACTATTTTCTCTTGGGGAGTGCGAAGAGCTTGCCCAAACCATCTCCATCTACCCTTTATCATCATCTTATCCACATATGGCACTCGAGTAATCTGTATCATAGTTTCATTTCTAATCCTGTCCTGATATCTAACTCCAAATATCCTTCTGCGGGCACTGTTCTCCAATGCACTAAGTCCGTAAGAGATTCTTTCATTGTCATACCACGACTCATGTCCATACAATAACACAGATCTCACTGAATTGATATTTAGTCTAATTTGTATTCGTAATTTCAGGCAATTTCATTTCCAAATTTTACTTAACGTAGCCAATGTGTGGTTTACGTTTTTTTTTCTGCTTTCAGTTACATTTATTCTTCCATTGCATGATCCCTGCCCTCCATTAATCTTGAGCCTAACCTCATGTGATATTCCATGCAGTCTGGTAAGCAAGTATTTCAAATCATATGGTGTTCTGCTAATAAGTACAGCAGCGTCAGCACACTGCAGGTCAGATAATATCTTATTACACAACCAGTCCAATCCTTCTCCACCATCTTCAATGTTCTAGGCATTACAAAATCCATGATGACGATAAAAAACAGAAGGGACAACACATACCTATGCATTACTCGAATGTTAACTGGAAATTCATTTGATAGGACTCCAATAACATCAACTTTACACTTGTTATGCTCATGAACAGACTTGATCAGATTTACATATTTAAGAGGAATTCCTTAATAACGCAGTACTTTCTACAAAATTGGCGGGGTACACACTATCAAAGACTTTTTCATTGTCCACAAATGCCATGAAAAGTAGATTTTTGTATGCAAGTCATTCCTATACATGTTTCAGATTATAAACCTGGTCATTACAGCCTCTACTATTTCTAAATCCTGCTTCTTCATTTCTGCTTTTCATCAATCTTTCTCTCTATTGTCTTTATAATAAGCAGGTTGTATATTTTCATAACAACTGACGTAATTGTTATGCCTCCGTAGTTATCAAAATCAGTCAGGTCTCCTTTTTTGGCCATTCATCAGGTTTTGTCTCATCATGCAATATTCTATAAAATAATCTTGTAGGTATTCTGGTAGTCAATCAATTTTCAGCCTGTATTATCTAAGCAGTTATGCCATAGTAATCCGTGGGTTCCCCATCTCTTGAGAATTCTAATGATAGCTTCGACTCCTAACACACTGAATCCATTCATGGGCACATCATGATCTTCATCCTCTTCATGCATACCAATCATATACTTCCCTTCTTATCTTTTATTCATCACCTCAGTAAAGTTTTTTTATCCAACGTTACTTATCTTCATCCTATATTGATATAACAGATCGATCTCTCTTTTTGATGGGCTTATGCTCCTTCTTCTTTGCTCTTATAGATATTTCATTTATAACACTATGAGCCATTCTTACACTATAGCCACTCCCTGTATTCATAGCTTTGTCAGCCTCTTCTGCTTTCCTGTCTAAATATTCTCTCCATTCATTCCTGGCTTTTCATTTTACTCTACTATCAATACTGGAATACCTAGCATGCTCTACCTTGTAATTTTCATTATTCCTCGAAAACATTTTACAATCAATTTCTGCCTGTCTCCTTTTCATAGTATCCCCATTGTCATTTGATATCTATGGTTTTCTCCTTACAACTGCAGGTCCCAAAACTTCCCTTCCAAGAGAATAATATATGTTTTTAAAATCACACCATTCTTCATTAACTCTCTGTTCTTTGTCTCTAAAAGTCTCTAAGACTACAAATAGATTTATACAATCAATTGCAAAAGTTTCTCTGTGTTCACGTTCCAGAAGCTTGTTTTTATCACCCGTAAATATTCTATCTATATTTCTGTTGGGTGTTTTTTTTTCTTCTTTTTAATTTCAGCGTAGCAATGAAGAGCTGGTGATCACTACCTATATATTCACCATTATAGCTTTTTACATTTCTTAATGTACTCCTTCTCTCCTTTTTAATGGTTCTGAGATCTATTTAATTTATGTTTTTGCCACATGATAAAGTCCATCTATATATGTAGATGTCTTTGTGATAGGAGAGAATACCTCCAATGATAAGATTGTTTGTTCAAGAGAAACGTATGAAATTTTTATCATTTCTCATTTGCAACTTCCTTAAGAATCTCAACAACCCTCACATTCTCTAAAAGAGGATAATTTCTTCCAAATGTAGAATTGAAGTCGCGATTGCAAAGTTCATATCTTTTTCTGGGATCTCATCTATAGCATTTCTACATAGCATTCATCTTTCCGTTCATCAGGGAAATGATTTGTTTATACATCACAAATTATAATACTCATATTTCACTGCTTTCATTCAAACTTTGCAAGTAATAATCTACTTATTGCATCTCATTTTTCCGTTAACACCTTTTCTCCTTTTGGTGTCCTCAAAATTTCTACCCTTGCTCTTCCAAACTCCATATGTCCTTCCTGAATCTGTCTATCTATATATGTATCTATGTATGTATGTATGTATGTATGTATGTATCTATCAATCTATCTATCTATATATCTATCTATCTATCTATCTAACTATCTATCTATCTATCTATTTATCTATCTATCTATCTATATATATATATATATATATATATATATATATTTCCTAATTCGTGTATGTAGATTTCTTGTGCGACATGGTAAATGAACTCAATATTCATGAGTATTCTACAAAAACCTGTGTCAGTATGTTTTGCAAAGATTACATTTTGTAATGGAGTGTCGGTTGTCGGTGAGCATTTGAGTTGACAAGTCCCTCATATGAAAGGGTAGTTATGTATTGTGTACTTACGAACGAACCTTTTGTAATAAATGAAGAAAACCCATATGCCAACGTCTTATTTTCCGTTTGAACGGGTCATATTGGTGTCAGGTGTAAAAAAAAATATTTCTGTTTGTGTATGCTGTGAGTGAAGTTGTTCTTTGAGCCGTGAAATAAAAGTACAAGATGCCGAGATACACAAGGACTAACATAGCAGACACTGCTGCTGCAAAAGATGAGAATGAAGGAGCAGTGGGATATAGCGTTCCCAATGAGGAATATAGACAGGAAATTAGAATGCAAGAATTGGAAAATAAATTAGAACAATTGGAAGAGTTAATTAACAGATTAGTGGTGGAACGAGAACTGGAGCGGTGTGCAACCACAGCATATCCGACGTACTTAAACGAAGTTCAAACGCACACAAGTGAAAGTACACATGCACAGCCAAGTGAAGATACGCAAATCATATTTCAAAAATTGCCAGAACTACAGGCAAGTGTTAGGCCTTTTCATGATCAACGGCCTGAAGAAGGGTTTCAATCAATTAAAGTATTTTTGAGAGACTTTGAAGTAGCCACATATAGGTGGTCGGAAAGAGAAAAAGCCATTCAAATAATTAGATTGCTGAAATATGCTCCGGCAATGGAGGTAATGTGATGGCCATGAGAAAGTTTAAGAAGTTATGCTTAAATAAAACGACGTTTAATTGAGAAGTATGCCTTGCCTGATGCGAGAAAGGGAGACCTAAGAGAAAATTACAAACACAAAATATGGGAAGGTATTTCCGTTCTTAGTTTTGCAACTCGCATTTTTCGGGATTGCGATTCGTTTGCTACCCGGAGTGCTAATCTCCCAGAAGTTGATAAAAAGGCAATTGCCAGTAAACATATTCGCAGATTAGTAAACCCGAAATTATGTGGTTATTTGTTTTATAGCAATCGCTCGTTAGCAGATGAAGTGAGTGCGATACAAAATATCTTAGACAGTTTGCCGGAAGAAAAAGGACTGGGAATATCGCGGCTGATTCCGAGAAGTTGGCAGCCATGAGAAGAAGTCGACAACCCTGAAGAGTGTTGAGGGCAAATGCAATCAGCAGATTAGCAGTCTTCAGATGTTTGCACTGTGGAGGAGAGGGGCACCAACGAGTGGAGCGCCCACCCAAGGATCCCCCACCCCCCACCCGCTGGCTGGCTGGGGCACACGCACACCTCCACATGCTCAATGTCCGAGGAAGAGGGAACAGAGGAAGGGGGAGACGAGGGAGTTTGATGCCCCCGCATGACATCACAAGCAGTAGCCAAGGAAGCAGTGACGACAGTCGTGACAGATCAATCACTGGGACCTCCATCGGTACCCCGACCTTACCCCCGCAGCACTAGGGGAAGACCAGGGGGCAGCGGTATGGCAGCTGAGGTCATTGGCCTGTGCCCCATATCTTGTAATGGCCGACAGGGAATGGATGCAGTTAGGATCGACCTGCAAGTGATGCGGATGAATGGTGGGGAGGGAGTGAAGAGGGTTTTGTAGGTACCTATTAGGGCGAGAAGATCAAGAGGGAGGCAGAGAATAAGATAGCAAGATAAGCAGATGGATGGTATTGAGAGAAGAGGTTGTTAGAAGCCTTTAATAGAAGGCATTTTAGAGGGCGTATGAGGCAACTGACTCCTTGATAAAGGAATAAGGGCAGGGAAGAAGATATTCTAATTTCAAAATAGATTGAATTATACAAGGACATTTGATTGCACATGAATATAAAATAAGAAGAATAAAAAAACAACAGTCAGCCAATAGAGTGTGGTGTAGGATCTCGTATAAGCATCAAGGCAGATTCAAATGCTCTGGAAAGTAGAATATTTGGTAAGGCTTCTTTGAATTCTCTTTACCGTAAGAGTTTAAGTGAGAACTGTTTCTAATTTGCTATAATTTAATCTAATTTGCTTCGAAGGAATTACGGTAGAAAAAAAAATATATGAGATATTATCATAATTTTTAATTGTTCTGGATTCAAGTTTCTTGGCTATTGTTCGTTGACAAATTCCTTATAGTAACGATCGACGCTGCTTATATCGATTCAATGAGGAAATGAGACGTTTTATCAGCGTTTGCAATACTTTATGACTAGTTTAGTTTGGTAACGTGTTGGGTTGAAGAATAAAGTAACGGTGCCTTTTGTTAAAAAGAAAAAAATACTATCGTTCGTTATCTTCATAATCTATAAATGATATGTTTAAATGTAAAGCTAGCCCGAACTTAAAACCTAGCTTTTTATATCAAAAACCTATTGATAAATATTGAATTACCAAAAAATAATTGATAAAGACATGAATTTTTAGGACTCAAAATCCCTTGATAGAGAACAGTAACACCAATACTTAGTAATATATCATAATAATGGTTCATAATTGTTAGAACTTGAAGTTAAGAGAATTCCTTCCAAAAAATATTTATTTAAATATGAATAAAAAAAAGAATTGCGACAAATTTATACCCATATAGACATGTATTACACCAAAAGTCACACGAATTGACAGCTAGAATAAAATATTAGATGGTTTATATCGTTACAATTGTTATCTAACATTCATTCGCGATATTAAACATGACCTTTCAGGTTTCAGGAAAATTATGTTTATAATGAAAATTTCTCAGAAATTTTAAATACTTTTTTGCCCTGGAAACGATATCGTTGATGATGTACAGTATATGACCATTACTACTATGAAGGGACACAGCAATAGTCAGTTAATGGGAAGAAAATACACCAGGGACATTTGATTAGGACGGACACGGAATTGGTACCAAAATGGTTTATGTGAGCATGAAATCCACAGTTGTTGGGACATATCAGCAGTGGGCAATTAGAATTTCACCTTAAATACTGTTCTTTTACTACCTTATTAGATAGTATATATATATATATATATATATAAATTTATATATATATAATATATATATATATATATATGTGTGTGTGTGTGTGTGTGAGAGAGAGAGAGAGAGAGAGAGAGAGAGAGAGAGAGAGAGAGATGATTCAAAAGTTTAATCTGTGATATGATATAATATTCATTTATTTGTTAATTCCCTCTCATTTCTCTTGTTTTCCCAGATAAGATAAATTTCCCTCCTGAACTCAGCTAAAAGAAAGCCTCGAATAAATCTTCGCCCAAATTAATCAAGATGTTCTTGTGCTTGTATAAACAGGATAAGGTTTCAATAACCTATAAGTAGAGGTTAATCACCTCCAAGTAAAGAATAAATGGGCAGTTGTACTCCAGAGTTTAGGAAGTCTACAGAGGACTAGATGAGATTCGAATTTAGTATGCGAAAGATTTAATTGGTGAGAGTAATGCATATATTTATATATATATAGATATATATATATATATATATATATATATTGTGAAGGATATTTCATAAATTAGCCTAAGCTGATTATAGTTAGCAATTTAAAAACATATCTTTATTTCTTTTCTAGTAATTTAATTAAAATATAACATATAAAAGCAAATTGAAGAAAAAAATAAACTTCTAGCTTTATTATTGGAAGAACTAAAAAAAAAATCAATTAGCATTAGAAAAAACTTAGCAATATTATATAGAGTTAAAGGAGAGTAGGTTTTCTTTTATGTTTAAATCTTGCATGTAATCTACAACAATTTTATAGTACTAGTCATAGAAATGAAGGTTTATTTATCAAACTTAATATAAAGCATAAACTTAAATTTATTAAACTATGCACCATGAACAATCCATTTAGAGGAAGGAAAGAAGCTTTTATTTATTGATATGCAGACCAGGGTATGATTCCCGAACGGTCAGATGCTATTAATCTTTGACTGATTTCACCTCGACACTCTTAATTCGAAGTCGGTAAAAGAATAGAGACATTAATGTATTAATATATATATGGCTTATTTGAAATATGCAAAAAATGTTTAAATATTCAAAATTTATCATACACACACACACACACACACACACACATATATATATATATATATATATGTATATGTAAGTATATATGTATATATATATATATATATATATGTATATATATATATATATATACTGTATCTATCTATATATATACATATATATATATATATATATACATGTGTATATATATATATATATATTGCGTTTCTAATAACTTTATATATATATATATATATGTATATATATATATATATAAATATATATATATATATATATATATAAATATATATATATATATATATATATACATATATATATATATATATATATGTGTGTGTATATATATATATATATATATATGTATATATATATGATATATATATATATATATATATATGTATATATATATATATATATATGTATTCTTAATATTTAGGTTTTCTAGGAAGGTTTCAGTAAATGGGACCTGTATGCGTAAAGAGCTGGTTAATTGTGTTTTGTTATGATGTTTCATATTTCAAAGAAAAATTTCAAAGATTTAATTTTTCCTCATATTTGATTTTCTATCGAATGATAACATGTATTGTGTATTCTTGAAAAATGGAACCGTTACTTATTTTTTCTTTAATATGTTGCTTAAGAAGGAAGTAAATAATGATGGAAAGACAGATAAATTTATATATTTTCTATAGTGATAACAATTCTTATATGAAGTGTTATCCGCTGATCTGATCAAATCTTTAGAAATAGATTTGTATGTTGTGTTTTATATTATTTTGATACTATTTATAAGCACACAAATCATAAAGCTCTATCACAGCTCAGAAATATGACACAATAAACTGATTTCATCGAAACACAATATCTGGTGAAATGATGATATTTTCCTTCGATAGAAAGAGCATTTGTGGCGCAGAATTCAAATTTGTTAAGTACATGAGAGACTTATTAGCTAGCATTTTTCTTTTAAATATTATATATCGAAACTTAACATACTCAAGTAACTGTTTACAAAAAAATACCCTTTTTATGTTGTCATCAAGTAGAGAGAGAGAGAGAGAGAGAGAGAGAGAGAGAGAGAGAGAGAAACTGAATAGTTTTATAGGTAAAAGAATCTATTATTATTATTATTATTATTATTATTATTATTATTATTATTATTATTATTAATGGCTAAGCCAAAGCCCTAGTTGAAACAGTAGGATTCCAAACGCCCAAGAGTGTCAACAAGGAAAATAGCCTAGTGAGGAAAGGGAATAGGGAAAAGCTTTAAGAGAAGTTTAAGGAGGTTTTTTTTATATATAAACAATGAAAACTTGTGAATAACAAGAGAATAGAAACTTAAATATGACAATAGGAAGAGAAATATATAAGAATAGTGTGCCCAAGTGTATCCTCAAGCCAGAGATCTCTAACCCAAGACTGGAGACCAAGAGCTTCATTTTGGAGTGTCTTTCTCTTAGAAGGGCTGCTAACCATAGCTATAGTGTCTCTTCAACCTTTATAAAGAGGAAAGCAGCCACTGAATGATTACAGTGTAGTAGTTAACTTTTTGCTGGAAGAATAATTGTTTGATAATTTCAGTGTTGTCAAATGTATGAGGAAAGAAGAATATGTGTAAAGAATAGGACCGACTATTCTGTGTATGCACCAGCAAAGATGAATAAAGCTGTAACCAGAAAGACCAAAGAGAGGGATCCAATGGACTACTGCCTGGCAAGTAAAGAGACCCAATAACTCTCTAGTGGTAGAGTCTCAAAGGAAATCCATTGAATTTGATAGAAATAGGCTTCAGTGTATGCAATATATTGGTAACCCAGTTTATCAGTTTCACTGTTTAAAAAACTGATTGGTAGATAGCTAATGTAATTGAATTAATTTATTTATCAAAGGAACTTCTTGGAAATATGTGTAAGTTTTCCCTGTGGAATATTTGTCCGTATTTCGATTTACAGTTTAAATATTTTTAGTTTATTTGTATATATATATATATATATATACAGTATATATATATATATATATATTTGTATATATATATATATATATATACACACACACATATATATATATATATATATATGTATATATATATATATATACATATATATATATATATATATATTTATATATGAAGAGAGAGAGAGAGAGAGAGAGAGAGAGAGAGAGAGTAACACAATTTCAATATTTTTTTCTATGACATGATATATTACTATTCTATTTGTTAATTTTTATTCTTTCCTTTTTTTAAGATATAATGGATTCTCATTCTGAGCTTAGCTGAACGAAATCTCCGAGCTAAGCTTCGTCCTAATTAATCAAGATGTTCTCGAGTCCGTATTAATGGGAATAGTTCACAATAGCCTATAAGTAAAGATTAATCACCTCCGAGTAACGAATGAATGAGCAGTTCTACTTAAGGACTTAAGGGCTTTGGAAATCTGCAAGGGGCTAGAAGAGAATCAAATTCAGTAAGGAAAAGATTTAACTGGTATATATTGTCACAACTTGGGTGTTAGAATGTGAAAAAAAAAAGTTAAATATAATTGCATACCGAATACCCAAGGTATAACAAAATTAAAAGTGAAGATAAGCAAGGGAAACGCATGTAACTGTGGTATGCTGGGAATGGGAAGTTGAAATAATATTTCAGTAACATAACATTAATTTAATTCAGTGCACAGTAAACGTATACATATAAAGTAAACATAATACACACAAAATAATACACACAAATATAAAGATAATATAACTGCCCTAACACTGGACAACACACTGGTGAGATAAGGGGATTACGAGGTACAGGTTACAAAATACTTAGCCGAAAAAGCCGAACAGCAGAGAAGTTCACAAAAATGATACAAAGACGAGACACAATACAGGTGAGGGAGGCAGACTTGTAGCAGTGGGTAGCAGTAATGAGATGCCTGTGACTACCGAACCAGCTCAGACCCTGTATATATACAGGCCAGAAGCAGTCACGGCGTATCCTGATTGGCTTACGTTGAGGTGGGAGCAAGCAATCTCACTTGCGACTGCTAATTAGAAGACGTGACAAGTGCTCAAGCAATTAACAAACAACCTGCTTGTTGTACAGGGAAGGCAGGCGGGGGGGAAGGAGAATGGTGGCCGTGACACCCCCCCACCGAAGACCTCCGAAGTGGGACATGAAGGAGGTTAACCTGTTGGAGCACGAGATAAGGTGTCCGCAATGATGTTGTCTGATCCCTTGATGTGGTGAATTTCGAGATGGTATTCTTGAAGAGTAAGTGCCCAGCGAAGAATCTTCTGATTGGTTAGTTTGGATTTCTGGATGAAGGCTAACGGGTTGTGGTCGGTGAATATTTTGATTGGACATGAAGCAGACTGTAGGTAGCATTTGAACTTGTTAACGGCCAGAATCAGGGACAAGGCTTCCTTCTCGATGGTTGAGTAACCCACCTGGTGACTCTTCAATTTGGCAGAGAAGAAAGCCACAGGGTGCAGAATGGTGGATGATGGATCTGGTTGCAACAGCACTGCCCCAACTCCAATTCCACTCGCGTCAACCAGCAGGTGGAAGGGCCGCAGATAATCAGGTACCTTAAGTACTGGTTCAGAAGCCAAGAAGTTCTTGATGTGGGTAAAAGAAGTCTGGCACGCTGGAGACCACTTGAAAGGCTGAGCAGGGCTAGTCAGAGTGGTGAGGGGTGCAGCCACAGTCGAGAAGTTGCTGCAGAATCGACGGTAATACCCCGCCATCCCGAGGAACCTCATCACCTCCTTTCGTGTCGTGGGTGTAGGGAAGGAAAGGATCGCCTCCACGTTGGCTTCTTTTGGGCGCACAGTACCGCTTCCCACTACATGACCCAAGTAGGTCACGGTGCCACGACCAAACACCGACTTCTGGAGGTTAATGACGAGTCCTGCGTCCTCCAACCGTTGGAACAGTCCACTCAAACGCACCACGTGCTCGTTCCAGTTGGTCGCCACCACCACCACATCGTCCAAGTAGGCATGAACTCCTGGTAGGTCTCGGATGACGGAGTTAATGAGTCTCTGGAATGTGGCAGGAGCATTAGTAAGTCCAAAAGCCATTACCTGATATTCATAGAGCCCAAATGGGGTAATAAAGGCAGAAAGGGCATGGGCTCTTTGGGTTAACTGCACCTGATAATAACCCTTCAGTAAGTCTATTGTAGAAATGAAAGAGGCATTTCCTACTGTATCTAGCAGTGTTTCAATGAGTGGCAATGGGTAGGCATCCCGGACAGTGACGTTGTTTAATTTACGGAAATCTGTACACATCCGGTAAGTTTGATTAGGTTTAGGAACCAAGATACAGGGTGAAGCCCAGGGAGACTGACTAGGTACGGCTAGATTATGATCAAGAAGATACTGTACTTCTTGTTTGAGGATTTCAGTCTTGACAGGGTTAAGATGATAAGGACGTTGTCTAATGGGAGGTTGGTTTGGATCTTTTAATTGAATGTCATGTTTAAGAATATTGCAAGAGCCTGGATGTTCTGAGGTAATAGTTGGAAATTGTTTTAGCAAGTGAATTATCTGCTGTTTTTGACAAGGGTTAAGCCCACAAAAATACTCAGACTGAAGCAATAGTTCTTGATTCAATGAGGCATTAGTAGGCAAGGGAAAGTCAATGGATTGGGTGCCTTCGTTTTCCTCGGACAAAGTCACTGCCACAGGAGCTACATCATCATTAATGGTTACAAGAGTCACTGGCAAACTGCTGGTACCCTCCTCTGGTGGTCTGGAAAGGTAGGACTTTATCAGATTAATATGTACCAACTGTTGTTTTTTACGTCGGTCTGGGGTTTCAAGAACATAGTTAAGTGGTCCCAGCCGTTCTTTAATTTTATATGGCCCTAAAAACCTCTTTTGCATTGGGCTCCCTGTTATAGGTAGAAAAGCCAAAACCAAATCCCCTGGATTAAATTTTCTACTTTTCGTTTTCTTGTCATACTGTGCTTTATATCTGCCTTGGAGCCGGGACAAGTGGGACTTAGAAAACTTACGTACTTCCTGTAATTTACTTTGTAGATTTTTAACATATGCATTTACATTGGTGTGACTGTCTGACTGGGGCATGAACCACTGATCTTTCAATATTTTTAAGGGTCCCCTTATGGGTCGCCCATATAACAACTCAAAAGGTGAGAAACCCATAGATTCGTGATTGGCTTCCCGAATAGAAAAAAGTAACGAATCTAAGTTAGTGTCCCAACTTGCTCCAGTCTCCAGGCAGTATTTTCGTAGCATGGATTTTAGGGTCTGGTGGTACCTTTCCAGACACCCCTGCGATTGTGGATGGTAGGCTGAGGAGACAACATGTTTGATTCCCAGTTCAGTAAGGACCTGTTGAAAGAGAGCACTCGTAAAGTTAGTACCTTGATCGGATTGGATCTGACAGGGGATTCCTTTAGAGGTGAACATAGATAACAAAGGTGCAATTACAGATTTGGCAGTGATGGATTTAAGGGGGAATGCCTCAGGATAACGGGTGGTCACATCGACTACAGTTAAAAGATATTCGTTTCCTTTTTTTGTCCTAGGTAGGGGGCCGACACAATCAATGATTATTTTATTGAAAGGCTCTTCTTTGATAGAAATTGTCTTGAGGGGAGCCTTGGGAATGTTTTGATTAGGCTTACCCGCTACCTGGCAAATGTGACAGGTCCGCACGAAACTGGAAATGTCCTTACGCATCCCCGGCCAGTAAAAATGTTCCAATACTTTGAGATAAGTCTTCCTGATACCTAGATGTCCTGCAAAACCATCATGAGCTAATTTGATGACACTATTCCGAACCGATGTAGGAAGGACTATTTGATGGGTTTCTGACCAGGACTGCAACTTATTGTGGGTAGGTGGTCTGTATGCTCTCATTAAAACTCCATCTTCAAAATAAAAGCATGGAGTGGTGTCTATATCTGTTTTGTCGGTAGCTGTGTGAAGTACATGAGAAAGTGTGTGATCCTGCTGTTGTGCCTGAATGAGTTCTTCTTTGTTCATGGCCCTGTTTATCAGATCATCCTTCCCAAAGGATGGAGGAGTAGTAGGTAAAGATGGAGTTAAGGATGAAGAATTAGCGGAGGGAGCAGTTAAGACCTTACTTTGAGACCGGGTGACAGCACAGGCAGGGAAAAGGTGGGGAAGTCTTTCATCCAGATCATGTGTAGGACTAACAGGTAAAGGTTGGTCTACTGTCTTCACTGGAGGAACTGTTAGGGTACCTGCGAGATCATTACCTAGTAGAAACTGAATTCCGAGTACAGGCAAGGAGTCTTGACGTATAGCTACTTTAACAGGGGAGGATAGAAGGTCACATTCAAGATAAATTTCTGCTAGGGGATAAGACGTTTGACAAGTTAGATCAGACAGTAAAACTTTTTCACCGGTGTAAGAATCAGAAATGTTCGGAATGACATTGGATAATAGAATGGACTGGGCTGCACCCGTGTCTCTAAGTATAGTAATAGGGTACTTATGATCACCCTTACATATCGACACAAATCCTTGAGAGATAAAAGGGTCAAAGAGAGAGAGATTAGGACCAGGCACATTTGAGGCTGCTATTGGCTTAGAAGAAGTGACTGTGTGTTTGGTGTTAGAACTTTTGGACACTTTACACCCAGGATGACGACACTCTTGGATCATATGCCCAGGTTTCTTACAATAATTACAGGTTACTGGCTGGGGAGCAGGACGTGAACTGTTGCCTCCTAAACCTCGCCCCACTCCTGCAAGGTGTTCACCAGAGGGGGGTTTCACACTGGGGCTCTGCCTACGAGCTCCACTCCCTCACGTGTCTATCATCAACGCCTGAGCATCCACTAACTCTGCTGCTCGGATCAGCTCCTTCTCACCCCTTTCCTCCACATATCTCACCAAGTGGAAGGGAAGCTTATTCTTCCACTCCTCCAAGACAACAGCATTAACTAGTTCTGAAAATGTTGTTACATTAATAGCCTCAAGCCACTTTTTACACTGTCTCAATTTATCAGTGGCAAATTCAACATAAGTTTGGGTATGGGACTTGGTTAAGGATCTGAATTTCAGTCGGTAGCCGTCAGGAGTAAGAGCATAGGCATACAAGACCTGTTTCTTAACAAAATCATAATCCTCAGGCCTATCTAAACTGTTATATACCCTAAGAGCCTTTCCTGTTAATTTTGGAGTTAGGATGGTAAGCCATTCATCCTTTGGCCATTCTTGTTTGTTAGCAATAATCTCGAAAGTTTTAAAGTACCCATCAACATCATCTTCAGAAAAACCAGGAAGGAGGGAGGACATGTTACCTACATTTAATTTTAACTGTTTTTCCTGTATTTCTAGTACCTTTTCTTTGTTTTTTTTGTTATGTCCACCTCTTTAGATTTTAACTCTAACTCTCTTTCTACCTTCTCCCTTTCTAATGCAAGCCTTTCTCTTTCTAGTTTGATTCGTTCTCTTTGAATTTTGATTTCTCTTTCGTTTTCTACTTCTAATCTGAGTTTTTCTCTTTCTTTTTCACTTTCTAACAATTCTCTTTGCATTTGTAATCGATAGTCTAATTTTAATTTCTCCAGTTCTAAGGGATTGACTTCAGTAAATCGCTGATAAGGCCTAACAGGTGACAAAACGGGAGGCGAGCGGTAACCCGCTTGTTCAGCCTGAGCGTCAGGTAACACCGAACTCGCCGGGGTTAAAGTATCTATGGCGACTGCCGCAAGTACCCCTTGGCTGACTAACTCTTCAACCACCACATTCTTAATCATAGTCTTATTTAGCTTATAGTGAATTTCAATGCCATAATGATGGGCAATTTGCTTCCAATCATCTTTTCTGAGAGGTCCTGCTAACTTATCCGAAGATGGATTAGCAACAAAGTCATCTAGGTTAAACGACATGATTAATTATTAATAGTAAACAATAAAAAGAATACAGGGAAAGAATCAAATGAAATTATTGAACTAGCACTCGATAGACAAGGACGGCCGGGTCGTAAAACAGAAACAGCCCTTCGATAACTAGACAGACCCTCATTAATGTCTCGTTATACCCTTAGTCCTATGCCCAAGATTATTGTTCGTGTGAGACTGAGACAAACACAAGTTTGTATAAACGATACTTGAAAAAGATACTTGATAAGGATTCATAGATG
>NC_090747.1:17342871-17347871 GCF_036898095.1 Palaemon carinicauda
AGCACAAGGGATAGGTTGACGAGTTTCTAACCAAGATCAAGAAACACTATCAGAAAAGACTAAAAACTCAATAAAGAAAAAATCAGAAATGCTGGTAAAATCCATGTGAAATTTGATAGAATTAGAAGAATTATCCAAAACAACAAATAAATTAAAAACCAAGGTACTCGTACACCCAATCAGACCAAAATTTAGGAAACACGAAAAATTGAAGAAGTATCAAATTCATGTAAAGGATACTTGGAATCGGACGCTAAAAGATGTTTCCTTTAAAGGATGAAAATACTTACCGTATATACTCGCGTAATATTCGACTTCGTGTAATGTTCGACCCCCCCCCCCCCCCTTATTTTGCCTTCAAAATCTTGAATTCATCATATACCTCATGTAATGTTCAATACTTTATTTTGGCAGTAGGCTAGAGGTTATTCCTCAATGGTCTTTTATCTCCAACATACCATAATTCCCAACAAAGTAGGGGTTATGCCTAAGTGCGACAAACAAATGTATACAACAAATCGGAACAACATTTAATACTAACATCTGTTTACAATAACAATTGAGTATTCAGCGTACTTTTTCTAGCGAACAACTTAGTTGCGAATATTCGATTATCATTACCACCTAATAGATTTAAAAAACAATCAAACACTACAAGTAGCAAACAAAATTAGTCCATCGTTTTGCGCAACAAATTACCATTACCCGTAATTACAGGTAATTATGGTAATTATATTTACCCGTTACGCTAATAGTTTTTTTTTTCCTCACAATGTATACGAATAAGAATTTACTCATAAACCAGCAAGATGTCTACCAAAAAAATTTAGAAAATATACTGCAAAATTCAAGCTTCAAGCTATTGCAGCTGCTGAAACTACAAATAAGGTTCAAACTGCAAAAATGTTTGAATTTATCGAAACTAGCGTTCGAACTTGGAGAAAAAATGTGGATACAATTAAGAAACTTGGGTGGGGGGGGGGGGTGTTATTATTGATAACAATTAATATATTATACCAAATAAAATACAATGAGCCTAATCTTTTCATTAACCATATCACGTTATAACATACACAACCAGACCTTTTGCTAGCTTAGAAATTTGCTCCCCAGCTTTATACCTATAAAATACAGATGAAGTGATGAAAACTGCAGAAGAATTCTATACAATAGTGATAAAAGAAATAACTTCCCTAACATAAAAAATTAAACACCCGAACCTGTACCAGAGGTAATAGTAGGAAAGGTATAAAAAAGAATCAAAAGTCATGAAAAGAGGCAAAACAGCAGAAGATGGCCTAACAATTGATTTGATAATAGATGTAGGAGATTTTATTGTAGTAAAACTGTCTAAAGTCTACACCAGGTTTCTGCAAGAATGCGCTATACATACAGCTTTGAAAACTATAAGAATTTATACTGAAATAAAACAACGTTTAATTGAGAAGTATGCCTTGCCTGATGCGAGAAAGGGAGACAAAAGAAAATTCAAAACCAAAAATACTGGAAGATAAATCAGTTCTTGTTATTGCAACTCCTATTTTTTGTGATTGCGATTCGTTTGCTACCCAGAGTGCCAATCTTCCATAAGGGGATAAAAAAGCAATTGCCCGTAAACATATTAGCAGATTAGTTACCCCTTATTTATGTGGTTATTTATTCAATGACAGTCGCTCATTAGTACACGTAGTGAGTGCGAAACAAAACATCTTAGACAGGTTGCCAGAAGAAAAATTGACTGGGAATAACTGGCCTGATTCCGAGAAGTTGGCAACAATAAGTGGCACTTATCGACCCCCAAAGCGGGGCTGGTTGGGGAGAACGCAGTTAGCAAATTAGATGTTGGCAGCGTGTGGGAGAAGGGCACCAACGAATGGAGTTTCCCACCCAAGGATCTCCCCGCTGTTGCACTTGCCAGGCCTATGGTCATCTATTTCGTGAGTGCTCAGCAAAAAATGGCCATAGTGGGGGGGCTATGGCACACGCCCATCGCGCCCCCCCCCCCCCCCACCCCAACCCACCGCCCCCGCCCGCCCAACATCCGAGGAAAAGGAAACCGAGGAAGGGGAAGATGAGTGAGTACGATGCCCCCGACCCCACCGCATGACATCACAAACAGTAGCCGAGGAACCAGTGACGTCGGACGTGACAAGGCAGGCACTGGGGCCTCCATCGGTATCCCCTAACTCAACCCCTCCCCTCCCCTCCCTCCACAGCACTAGGGAGCAGCGGCATTGCAGCTGAGGCCATTGGCCCGTGCCCCATATCTCGTAATGGCCGCCTAGGAATGTTAGCAGTTAGGATTGACCTGCCAGATAAATATATTAAAGCGCTGTTCGACACAGGAGCCAGCGTTTCACTGACTGAAAAAAAGATTCTCCTCAAACCCACTACAGTCAGCGAGATCCATCGTCCTCGACACGCCAGGAGGAAATAAACTACGCATAAGCCATGCAACAATCGTCAAATTTAAGGTGGGATCTGTGAAGTTCAATCATGATTATTTTGTCCTGCCCACCTTGGGAATTCCTGAACTCAAGGCTATTTTAGGAATTGATTTTATCTCTAATAATGAAATATGTATTTTTTTGGGGAAAAGATACAATAACAGTAAAAGCAGGAGGGTACATTTTGCCGATAGAAAGTCATGAGGGAGTAAGTGCGTTTGCCGGATCGGAGAGACATTCAAGTAAGGTAACAGCTGTGCCTGAGAGAGGAGAATCGTTGTCTCCCCAGACACTTACGAGCATATCAGTGACCTCGTGTCGCTATCTTCCGGAAGGAACTAAGCTCGTTGTTAAACTTCATGAAAACTGGGCCCATAGGATTTAAGTGGGCTTGACGGAAATAAAAGGGAAGACAGCTGATATAACGATACTTAATTTGTCAAATAAAAGAGTTGTTTTAGGAAGTGATTCTGTGTGTGTGTATTAGAGTTATGTGAAATTGCTAATATTGGGATGTTGGGAGCCGCAACTCCTGCCCCCACAAACGAACGCACTCATAATTTGATTATGCAAGCACGAAAACTTTGTCCATCAGAATATCAACCGGTAGTTAGTGACATTGTCTATATTTATTCCGATGTAATTGCAATTGGAAATGAGCCACCCCAGAGGATTGATCGATTTCCCTTTAACATTGAAACTAGGCAGGCGGAGCCGATCAGGTCAAGGCCTAATAAGGTACCCATTCATTTCCAGAGAGAAATAAAAAGGGAAATTATTAAGTTGAAGGAACAAGGGATATTCAGGGAGAGCGAATCCCCCTGGGCTTCTTCAACTGTAGCAGTTAGGAAAAAGGATGGCTCAGTAAGATTGAGTGTTGATTTTAGGAATTTGAATGCAGTGTCTAAGGATAATGCATTTCCATTGCCCTCGATCGAAGAATTACTTGTGAAAGTACAGGATAGTAAATATTTTACAACTGTTGATTTAGAATTTGTATACTATCAAAAACCCATTCAGGAAGACAGTAAATGTAAAACGGCATTTATGGCTAATGATCAACTATTTCAGTTTAATTTTCTTCCTTTCGGTGTTAGAAATGCTCCAAGTCTTTTCTCTAGGGTAGTGATGGCGGTTTTGTCTCCCTTAATTGTGCCATAATGTTCTTGTTTATTTAGACGATATCATAACTACAGGGAAAACGGACAAGGAACATAATAATAATATTCGTAAAGTTTTAGAAGCATTGCGACGTAATGTTATGAAAATAAATTTGTCAAAGTGCAAATATTTCTGTAAACAGGTCGAATTTTCAGGTCACATATCAACCCCAGAAGGTATCCAACCCTGCCCCAGTTAAATAGTGGCTATTAGAGATTTCCACTGGCCACGTAAATTTGAGGAAGTAGCTGGGTTCCTAGGGCTCGCTGGGTATTACTGTAAATTCATAAAAGGTTTTCGAGAGATAGCGACACCCTAGGTTCTTTGAAGAAACAAAAAGTAATAAACTGGGGAGTGGAAGAAGAAATTGCCCTTAAGCATTTGAAAGCTGCCTTAACTAGCAATGAATTATTCGCATATCCTAAATTTGATCACCCGTTTTAGTGACAACAGATAGGAATAGCATAGCTATTGGTGGTGTAGTTTTTCAACCAGATGATGAAGGCAGAGAGACACCCATTTGTTTTGCTTCCCGGGCATTAAAGGGGGCAGAAAAAAATTTTAATATATTCGATCGAGAGAGGCTTTGACTATTCTTTGGGTTCTAGACAGGCATTGGTTCTTTTTATTAGGTTTGTCGGTTGAGCTGTAAAGTGATCATCACCCCTTACTTGATTTGTATTATAAAAATGATTTAACCTCTCGACAAGCGAGATGGATTGAAAGTTTGTTAGAGTTTAATATAAAGGGTTTTCACCACATAGGAGGTAAAGCTAACAAGGTAGCTGATACTCTCTCCAGATGTGCAGGAATAGAAGTAACAACTAGGAAACAAATAAGAATGAAGAAGGTAACCAAAATATTGAAGACCCCATCAAAATAGAGAAAATAGAGAACGGGATGTGAATTCTCCTTATGATTGATTGACTTAAAGTTTTCAGGTATCCTCTCCTTATAAGCAGTCAGAAGAGAGAGAGAGAGAGAGAGAGAGAGAGAGAGAGAGAGAGAGAGAGAGAGAGAGAGAGAGAGAGAGAGAGAGAGTTGCATATATTATGGAGAGAGAGAGAGAGAGAGAGAGAGAGAGAGAGAGAGAGAGAGAGAGAGAGAGAGAGAGATATGAGCGTTGAAGGTGAATATATGTGGTTGGCCGAGGACATGTTCAGGGGTGTCTAGAATTATGATGATGATGAAGATGATATATATATATATATATATATATATATATATATATATATATATATATATATATATATATATATAAATATATATATATATAAATATATATATATATATATATATATATATATATATATATATATATCATAAATATATATATATATATATATATATATATATATATATATATATATATATATATATATATATATATAT
>NC_090747.1:17355371-17360371 GCF_036898095.1 Palaemon carinicauda
TATATACAAAACCTCAAGGCAACAGGACATGACAAGTTCACAAGAGAGACAATATCACAGAGGAAACACCAGACATGAATTTTCATGTTCGTTTTAGTGCGAGGGAAGAGCGAAGATACATGCATAATATATACAAAAGGAATTATGTACAATTGTGTGAAACACGGTTGGTACATGGCTCCCCCCCTAAAAATGACATACTGTACATGTTAAATAGGGCGCCCTGATCTAGAGAGGCGAACTGTAGGCGGGTCATCTGGCAGAAGATAAGCAGGTTTTAGACGATCAATGGAGACCCAGTCTTCTTTGCCCCGAATGTTTAGGAGGAATGCTTTCGGACTGCGTCGCATCACAAGGAAAGGGCCCGTGTAAGGGGGCGTTAGTGGTTGCTTGCTGGTCTCGTTGCGCAGGAAGACGTGCGTTGCAGAGTGCAAGTCCGTTGGTATGTGATGCTTCGCTGTGGGCTTGTAAGTCTGGCGACACAGAGTAAATTTTCCCACAACGTGACGTATGCGCTGGAGATCGTCGGAGGAGGTTGTAGAAGGAAAAAATTCGGCAGGGACGACCAACGGGTCGCCATACACCATTTCGGATGCCGAGACGTCAAGGGCGTCTTTAGGAGTGGTCCTTAGTCCCAGGAGGACCCAGGGAAGCTGAGTAAACCAGTTGCAATCCTTGCAGCGGGACATCAAAGCTGCTTTGAGGGTGCGATGAAAATGTTCAACCATTCCATTGGCAGCGGGGTTGTAGGCCGTTGTCTGATGTAGGGTGATGCCCAGGAGATTCACTAATGACGTCCATAATTGAGAGGTGAAAGTGGTTCCCCTGTCAGAAGTAATATGCTCAGGGATACCGAATCTTGAAATCCATCCAGAGAGTAAGGCAGATGTATATGAGGCGGACGTTGCAGTTTCCATGGGAATGGCTTCAGCCCAACGAGTGGAGCGGTCGATGACGGTAAACAGGTAACGATGTCCTTGTGATGTGGGTAGGGGCCCTACAACGTCGACGTGAATGTGTGCGAAACGACGCTGAGGTTGAAGAAAGGTGCCCACTCCTGAATCCGTGTGTCGATGTACTTTGGAAGTTTGGCAAGAAGTACAGGCACGGACCCAATCCTTAGCATCCTTAGAAATGCCGTGCCAAATGAACTTTGCCTTCAGCAGCTGTGCAATAAAACGGCACGAGGGATGTGAAAGGCCGTGGATGAGATCAAACACCTGTCGGCGCATGGGAGCAGGAATCCAAGGTCGCGGTCTACCAGTACTGACATCACAGAGGAGGGTGGTGTTGGAGTCTTCGAGGGGAAAGTCTTCCCAACGGAGGGACGTGCAGGATGTCCTACAAGCTTGATACTCTGGATCCTGTCCTTGGGCTTCAGCCAGGGCATTGTAATCCAATCCAAGTTGAACGGCAGCCAACGTGTTTCTTGACAGGGCATCGGCAACGGGATTCATTTTCCCAGGAACGTATTGGAGGGTGCAATTGAATTCAGCCACGGCGGAAAGATGTCGGCGTTGACGGGCGGACCAGGCGTCAGACTGTTGAGTGAAGGCATGCACCAGAAGCATGTGGTCTGTGCGAATGACGAAGGGCGTACCTTCTAAAAAATAGCGAAAGTGACGGACAGCCAAGTGCACCGCCAGCAATTCTCGATCGAAGGTAGAATAACCCGATTCTGCCTTGGACAGTTTTCTGCTGAAGAAGGCCAATGGGCGGGGCGAGCCTTTGACCACCTGCTCGATTACTGCACCAATAGCGACGTCGCTGGCATCGGTGGAGAGAAGGAGAGGGGCGTGTGGGATAGGAAAAATGAGAGCCCCAGCAGTTGATAGGGCCTTCTTTGCATTGCAGAAGGCTGCTTCTTGAAGGGGACCCCACTTCAGGTCCTTTGGCTTGCCCTTGAGGGAGGCGTAGAGGGGAGCAAGAGTGGCGGCAATGGCTGGCAGAAAACGGTGATAATAGTTGATCATGCCCAAGAATTCCTGCAGAGCTTTGACGGTCGAGGGCGCGGGGAAATTCTGAACGGCTGCTACCTTCTTAGGGAGGGGATGGACTCCTTCAGGAGTGATACGGTGCCCTAAGAACGACACTTCGTTGGCGCCAAAGGTACACTTGTCGTACTGGACTACAAGGCCGTTTTGTTGCAGGCGGTCGAGCACGATGCGCAGGTGACGGAGGTGTTCCTCTTTTGAGGAGGAGAACACAAGTATGTCGTCCACATAACATACACAGAAAGGGAGGTCCCCTAAGAAGTCATCCATGAGACGTTGAAACGTTGCCCCAGCATTACGAAGGTCAAAACAGGAGTAATTGAAGGTGTATGTGCCAAACGGAGTGGTGATGGCGGTCTTGGGGATGTCTTCTGGGTTCATAGGCACCTGATAATACCCCTTCAAGAGGTCGAGCGTAGAGAAAACCTTCGCTTTGTGTAGGTAGGAGGTTACATCGGCAATGTTTGGGAGGGGGTAGTGATCCGGTTCTGTTTGCATGTTCAGGCGCCTGTAATCCCCGCACGGACGGAGGGAGCCGTCTTTCTTCAGAACGATGTGTAAGGGTGACGACCATGGGCTGGAGGCCTTTTGGCAAAGGCCCATTTTCTCCATTTCGGCGAACGTCTGTTTGGCGGCTGCCAATCGTTCCGGTGCCAGACGTCTGAATTTTGCGAAGACTGGGGGTCCCGTCGTCTTAATATGGTGATAAATACCGTGCTTGGCAGGAACCGTGGGCGTTTGGCGAAGTTCTGGACGGAAAACTTCCGGGTACGACGTGAGGAGGTGGGCGTAGGCATCCGTGGGTGTGCTGATTGGAGAGCGAGGTTAGAGGGGGCGGGTTGAAGAGGTGTCGACAAGTACGAGTCTGCGTTGACCAATCGTCGGTGGGCGACATCGACCAGAAGGTGGAAATGAGAGAGGAAATCCGCACCGAGGATTGGCATTGTGACGTCAGCAACGAGAAACTTCCAATTGAATTTACCGTTTCCGAATGATAATGTGAGGTTCTCGTAACCGTAGGTGGGTATCGCAGATCCGTTGGCAGCTACCAAGCGGACGTCGGCAGATGTAGACAGACTACATTGTGCCTTGAAGAGTTTCCTTGGCAAAAGAGAACGACAAGCACCCGTGTCTACCAAAAATCGCACTCCCGTTCCTGCATCCTGTAAAAAGAACAGATTAGAAACATGGGAGGCCACCGCCACAAGCGATGGCCTGCTTACACGTTTTCTGGCCACTGACAATCTTTAGCACATTTCTTCGCGGTTGACCCAAATCGGAAGTGGTAGTAGCAAAACTGCGGCGGATGGGAGGTAGTAAGTGGCTGTAGAAGTCGTTCGTTTGGGCGCGAGCGATTGGTGGGTGGTGGGCGGCTGTGCCGCCGCTTCGGCACGTCACGGGGTAGGCGTGTATGTCCTACGGCATTCATGTCAGCTTCGGTTGACATTGTATAGGCATCTTCGTCGTCAGGGGTGGAGGCGTTGATGGAAGTCTTGAAGTGGCTGTCCATAAGGGCGTCGGCTTTGGTCATCAAGTCCTTTATGGGTAAACTATCGACATCGGGTATGGCAGCGCGTACAGGTTCAGGTAAACGGCGTATCCAAAGGGCACGGAGTAGGTTCACCTCACGAGGAGAGCTGTCTGCGGCAGGTTGAAGGCGAGCGATACTGGTCATTTCCCTGAGGGCAAGCGAAGCCCTTTGGTCCCCCAACGGTTGTTGCGAGAGCTGAGAAAGCTTTGCTATACGGGCGGCTGGCGACGGCGAGTACTGCTGCAGAAGGTATGATTTGAGGGCGTCATACGCTATTGGGGTGTCTCCTTGTTCACAAAGCCAGTGGGATATTTCTGGGAAGGTGTCCTCGGGTATCGCCGCGAGAACATAATCCGCTTTGGTGGTTGAGCGAGTCACGCCCCTGATACGAAAGTGGTTTTCAGCGCGTTGAAACGGTGAAAGTTTCAATGTGGCGGCCGCGGCGCTAATTGATGTAGTCTCCGTCATAGTACCAACGATGGAGGGGCGAGGGAGGTGGGGGTGGAAGGCAGTGGGAGAGAGTCGACTTCCGGGGTCACCAATGTGACGGCGCCGAGTAAGGGTGTGAACTCAAAGGCAGATTGGAAACGACTGAGTTATATTGTTGTGGAACACTCTTCTTATATACAAAACCTCAAGGCAACAGGACATGACAAGTTCACAAGACCGACAATATCACAGAGGAAAAACCAGACAGGAATTTTCATGTTCGTTTTAGTGCGAGGGAAGAGCGAAGATACAAGCATAATATATACAAAAGGAATTATGTACAATTGTGTGAAACACGGTTGGTACAGTAGCGACGCTAAAATAGATCTGCTATACTATGAGTAGAGACGGATGTCAGCCTGTTCAATATAAAAGCATTCACTGCAGTATTGAAATTTTGAAAGTCCGTCGTTTTAACTACCGAATTAGGAAAATTACTCCACAATCTGATCATATTAAAATACTCTGCAATATTGAGCCTTATGATGGAAAAGGGATGACTGTTCGAATTAACTGCATACCTAGTATTACGAACAGGAAGGTACATTCAGGGAAAATCTGAATGCAAAGTATGTTAAGTGTTATGAAATATGTTATCCCACATACATAAAACACTAATTGAATAACATTAATAACTAGAACTGGTATAAGGAATCGAATAGAATGCAAAATATTGTCCAACAAATCGAGATGGGATTCAGCAGCTGAAGATCAGACAAGAAGCAATGATCGAGATAAGGCCCAATAAAAGAATTAAATCGCCTCTTCGAAATATATTGATCACCGAATATCTTTAAAAAAATACATTTTCGATAAACTATTTTGTGTGCAACTGATGATGAAATAAACCAGTTTGTTTATCAATTCAGAGATCTTGATGTTATGGAGTCACTATCCTCAATATACCTACAATCATACTTTGAGTCGGTTTTAGCTAGATCTCTATTAGTGGATACAGATACCACAGAGCTACCTTCAAGAGATTA
>NC_090747.1:17370371-17377871 GCF_036898095.1 Palaemon carinicauda
TAATCTAAGTTGCTTATGGAGCCTTAGTATACTTTCTCATACTCCCCGGTTGCTTTCTTTTCTTCGGAGAAGGTATGCAATCCCTTTCCCTCCGTTTAAGCCTTGGGCTTATCCCTAAGTGGTTTATCTGAATCAACTTTCGATAAAACTATACTGGGGTGTTACTGTACCTTCCTGTTTCAGTAAGTCTGGTTTCAGAGAGGGACAGAACAACAGAGCTTTTAGTCTGAGTCTGTGTTTGTCTGGCTTGGGGTAGAGTCTCCCTCGCTGGTCTGACACAGACATAGGAGGCTTAACCTCCTTAGGTCACTACCGAAGGTTTCTGTACGAGATGATTCCTTCTTTTGTGATCTAGCAGACTAGTCCTTGTTGCTGTTCTCGGGGGAGGATAAGATTCTTTCCTTGGGAGTAGCAACACCTTCCTTGCTTTGGTTCTTTGGGAGCTGGCAAGTATTGCTGGCCTCCCTCCTTGAATCTCCCTTAGGCTAAGATGAGTTTTCTTGGCTGCGGGTGATCCTTCACTAAAGCAAGGTTGGTAGGACCCTCTTTTGTCCCTTCCCCCTCTATCTCCGTAATGGCCTAGCCATTACAGTACTGTACGTCATTCTACATCTGGACCTAGGATAGGTTAGGATGTGGAATTGACTCAGTCCCTTGCTGGCCGGCAGAGTCTGCCGGCCGGCAAGGGTCTTCTGCTTTGAGTGCTGCCAGGACCTCCCTTGGTCCCTCATCCATGCCTGCCTCTAGAGCCAGACGGCATTGGTCAGGAAGCCTGAATTAGATTCTCCCCTTCCTTATATGCACTCTTTCGGATTGCCGGGCTTGGAGGTAGTGTAAGCTCTTATCCCGGCATCCATTCTGTTTTCTTCTAGTGCTGTACCCGACCCGGCTGCCGGCCTATGAGGCCGGCAGCCGGGCAGTCGTAGACCTCTGGTTCTTTTGCTGCCGGCCGGCATTGGTTGTTTACCTTTGCCGGCCGGCTAATGTCAGCCCTTGTCTGCCGGTCGCTATGAGCAGTGTCCGGCAGCCGGGTACTACCTTGTGTAGTTGCCGGCCGGCAGTCATTGCCGGCCGACATTGGCTGTTACTGCCGGCCGGCACATGCATTTGAACCAGCGTTCTGCCGCCTTATAGCTGTTAAGTAGTATACTTTAAAGCTAGTTATGGTGTATGCCGGCCGGCACATAACCTTCTATTCTGTACCAGTATTCTTCAGTATAACATATACTGTAAGAAGAAAACTATAGTATAAGTTTTGGTACAGCACTACGTGTTCTAACACTTTTGTGTTGTCTTGCACAGCCCTTTGCTGTTGCCTTACAGATAAGAAAGTGAGTTCTTTCTTGTCTATTATCCAGGATTTTAAAATCATTACTTAGGTGTGAGCTACACCTGTTTCCTCTGGAAACTTTTCATTGGTTATTCTAGAAGAGATTAACCATACGATTTTATTATCTGGAAGGCTGCAACAATTGGTTGTGAAGGAAACACAAAGGTGTGTCTTTCCTTTCTGAATTGTTATGCTAAACTCTGCATATCCAGTGATACGTAGTTCACTTGATACTCATGGAAATTTTCTTCTCTTTACAGGAGGACCCTCTGAAGTGCGGAAGTGTTTTCTGCAACGTCCGCAGTAAGAACCTCTGCGGACATGAGTTTTGTAGGAGGCACGCAGTATGCGCTGTCTCCAAGGGTGATCTCCAGTATTGGGACCCTCAGGTATGTACTGTGTGCACTAACCTGATTACTGAGGCCTTTGATTCCCCTAGGACGGCGGAATCAAGGGATATAGCAAGGGAGAAGCTTCGTACCTGGGTAAGGGGCTTCCAGAAGAACACCTCTGGACCTTATCTTCCAAGTTAGAAGATGAGGGCGTATCTTTTCCCTAAGGCATCAGCTGATGCAGTGATTCCCCAGCCTCAAGAGGAGATCCCCAAGTTCAGATCCAGGTGGATGCTGAAGTCGGGGTCGATTTGCAAGACATCCAGTTGGATGACAGGATGTCTGATGTGGACGAACGTCTGGAGGAAGACCTCCTGGCAGGAGGCCAGGATGAAGCTCAAGCCCCAGACATTGTAGAGGAAGAGGCCGACGAGGTGTCGGCTACTCCGGTTCAGATCCCGGAGCCTATTCCCTCAACATCGTCCCCTCTCCCAGTAGAGCTGGGACAGGGCCTCTCCTCCATTGTTGGAATGATCCAACAAATGCAGAAGGAGAATCAGGAGAAGGCGGCTGCAATGGAACTGCGGATGCAGAGCCTTGCAGCATCACATGGGCCCCAGAAAAGGCTCAATGTGAAAGACCTTCCCTTGTGCTCAGATGTTAACCCATGGAGGTATGCTGAGCACATGCCGATGACGACTGGAAAGATCGTCATCTCGGATAAGTTGGGTTCAGTTCCCCTAGAGGAGGTGGAATTCTGGCCCAGCAAGGGGTCATATCCGGACTGTTATATCCGGCTGAGGAAGGAACCAGCTTCAAAGGAGGAGACAGAGCCGAAGGAGGTCATAGTGATGGACCATGCTAAGGCTCAAGCTTTGCTTTCATCCTCGATGAAAGATAGGGGCTTCTCGAACTCAAAGGTAGCTGCATTGAGTGACCCTTTTTGGCCGGTGTCTGATGAGGTTTGATCTCCGCCCAGTAAACACCTGATAAAAGCTCAGGTAGCTGGTATGGGAGCGTCATTGTTCTCTATATATGTTCGTACGTTTACTGTCCCTATGAAATGTAAAGAAACCTTACTCAATAAATCAGTCTCTCTCTGGTCACGGCTTATTTTTTCTTTGCCTACACTCACACAGAATAGTTTGGCCTATTCTTTACATATTCTCGTCTTTCCTCATACATCTGACAACAATGAGATACTTAACACATCTTCACCCAAGGGGTTAATTACTGTACTGCAATTGTTCAGTGTACTTTCCTCTTGGTAAGGGTAGAAGAGACTCTTTAGCTGTGGTAAGCAGCTCTTCTAGGAGAAGGACACTCCAAAATTAAACCACTGTTCTCTAGTCTTGGGTAGTGCCATAGCCTCTGTACCATGGTCTTCCACTGTCTTGGGTTGGAGTTCTCTTGCTTGAGGGTACACTCAGGCACACTATTCTATCTTATTTTTTTTCTTCCTCTTGTTTTTTTGAAATGGTGTGTTGGGCAGGCTTAATAGAAGGGCCATGGATGCCTGGTGGTTTATCAAGAGGTTGTCTTTTCCTTTTTCTGATTATTTTTCTTCTCAAAACCATCCTTACTGTCCTCCCTTCAGTTGAAGTGGCTATCCTGGAAGGTATTTAGCCTTGCATGGTGTATCGGCTCCTCCATGTTGACCAGTTTTTCCGACTTTTTACTATAGTCTATGGGTATCATCAATCACTTTGTTTATGATTCTGTACGTATTGTTTTTGTTATAATTCTTGTTAATCTAGTTTTTAAGTATGCTGTCTCTTTTTTATTTCTATTAATTCTTATGCTGTCTGGAGACATTGAGCGAAATCCGGGACCAGTACGTCCTAGATTTCGTCAATGTCGTCTTCTGTATTGCAATATTCGTGGTCTTCATGCAAATATCCAAGACCTTACAGTTGCGTCCAGACAGTATGATATTCTTTTGTGCTCAGAAACTTTGGTTTCTAATATGAGGCACTCATCTGAGCTCCTTATAACTGGTTTTAAGAAGCCAATAATGTTGAAACGTGATGCCATCCCTAGGGCCAGGGGAATGGCGGTGTATATTAGGACCGAGTACCCTGCTTCTCATAAGTCCTGCTATCAATGTGGATGTCACGAGATTCAGGTAATAAAAGTTTGTGGCAGGCATAACAACTTTTATTTGTGTTCGATCTACCGGAATCCAGACATAGATGATTCTATCTTCGATTGTCTTCTTACCATTATGGCTAAGATACAAGAAGATGATAGAAAGGCTTCTTTTGTCTTTGTTGGTGATTTTAATGCTCACCATAGGGAGTGGTTAAGTTCTATCTCTCCTACCGATCGCCATGGCTTAAGAGCTTTAGACTTTGCCTCTGAATCAGGCTGTGAGCAAATCATAAATGAAGCTACTCACAGGTCTGGTAATTGCTTGGACCTCGTATACACTGACTCCCCTGGCGTTATAACTAGTAAGGTTGGTTCTCCAGTCGGGACATCTGATCATGCCTTGATTTCATTATTAGTGAAGACTGAGCAGCCTGTCCCTGATATATCATATTCTTGTAAAATTTATATGAAATCCCAAGCAGACTGGAATGGGATTTTACATGATCTTTTGTGCTTGAATTGGTCACAATTATATAATAGTGTAGATCCTGTTGTCCCTTTGAATGAGAATCTAGTCAACATAATTGATAGGCGTATCCCTTCTCGTGTGCTAAGGTATCGAGTGAAGGACAAACCGTGGTTCAATGATGATTGTAGACGTGCTTATTTGGAGAAACAGGAGGCCTATCATCTTTGGAAGGGGAACAGATCAGATTTGACCTGGAACAACTATACTCAGCTTCGAGCTTTTGCTCAGAGAGTTTATGCCTCAACTGAAAAGGAGTACAATTTAACCATAAAAGAAACACTTTCTGGTACAACTCAGGAACATAAATGGTGGTCTACCCTTAAATCTGCACTCTTTGGTGTAGATGCAACAGTTCCTCCTTTACTTAAACCAGATGGCTTAGTCACTCACTGTCCAAAGGAAAAGGCAACCCTTTTGGCTGATGTTTTTGACAGTAAACAGAGTAATGAAAAACTTGAACTTCCTCATTCCTGTTTTCCTGAGGCTAAACTAACTAGTTTAGCTTTTCGATCTCGTGAGATTAAAGCTCTGTTGATGGACCTTGATGCTTATGGAGGTGTAGACCCAAATGGTATTTTTCCTTTGTTTTTTATAAAGACAGCAGATTTCTTAGCTCCAAAGTTATCTGTTATTTTGCGCAAGTTAGCAAGAAGAGGAGCTTTTAGCACTAGTTGGAGAATTGGTAATGTTACTCCACTATGTAAATGTGTTTGTGGTAGCTCAAGTCCCACTGATTACCGCCCAATTTCCATAACTCCCATATTATCTAAAGTTTTTGAACGTCTTCTGGCAAAACGTCTTAATAGGTTTGCTGAAGGTAATCATCTACTCCCTAGTTTGCAATTTGGTTTTCGTAAAGGCCTTGGAGCATGTGATGCCCTTCTTACAATCTCCAATGCTGTACAGAAATCCCTTGATTGTGGTCGGGAAGTTCGTATGATTGGCCTTGATTTTAGTGCTGCCTTTGACCGTGTTAATCATGAGGCCCTTGTTTTCAAACTGAAACAGTTGGGAGTGGGTGGGTTGTTTCTTAGCATTATTATTGATTTTTTAAGTAATAGATCTCAAAGAGTTGTTGTTGATGGGCACCATAGTGATTATAGGAATGTGATATCCGGTGTTCCACAGGGTAGTGTTCTTGGCCCATTACTTTTCATACTATATACACATGACATGTGGTTTGGCCTAGAAAACAAGCTTGTTGCATATGCAGATGATGCTACTCTCTTTGCATCAATTCCATCCCCTAAATGTAGATCTAGGGTTGGTGAATCCCTTAATAGAGATTTAGCTAGAATTAGTGCATGGTGCAAATTATGGGGTATGAAGTTGAATCCTAACAAAACTCAAAGTATGATTGTAAGTAGGTCAAGGACGGTGGCTCCTCAACATCCGGATCTCAGTATTGATAATGTTTCTTTAAATATGTATGACTCTTTCAAAATTTTAGGTGTGATTCTCGACAGTAAATTTACTTTTGAGAAACATATAAGGTCTCTGTCTTCTTCAATTGCACAAAAAATAGGCTTATTGAGAAAGTCTTTCAAGATTTTCGGTGATCAATCTATTCTGAAGAAGTGTTTTAATTCTTTCATTCTACCTTGTTTTGAGTATTGTTCTCCTGTTTGGTCTTCAGCTGCTGATTCTCATCTTAATTTGTTGGACAGAAACTTACGGTCTATTAAATTTCTTATTCCTGATCTAGATATTAATCTCTGGCACCGTCGTTCAATTAGTTCATTATGCATGTTGCATAAGATTTTTCATAACTCTGACCATCCTTTACATTCAGATCTCCCTGGACAATTCTATCCTGTTCGTAATACTAGGCAGGCAGTTAATTCTAATAGCCAGGCCTTCTCCATCACGAGACTCAATACTACGCAGTACTCTAGAAGCTTTATTCCAGCTGTTACCAAGTTGTGGAATGATCTTCCTAATCGGGTGGTTGAATCAGTAGAACTTCAAAAGTTCAAAGTTGGAGCAAATGCTTTTTTGTTGACCAGGCTGACATGAGTCTTTTTATAGTTTATTTATGACATATTTGTTTTTGATGCTGTTAATAGTTTATATATGACATGTCTGTTTTGACGTTGTTACTGTTTTTAGAATGATTTATTGTTAATTTGTTCTCTTCATTTATTTATTTCCTTATTTCCTTTCCTCACTGGGCTATTTTTCCCTGTTGGAGCCCCTGGGCTTATAGCATCTTGCTTTTCCAACTAGGGTTGTAGCTTGGATAGTAATAATAATAATAATAATAATATGTATGTTATCTTGAATTCTCTTTGCCAGCATGTAGATCTCCTCTCATTCAGTGTCATACCCACTTTGGTAATTTCCTTTTCATCAGCATAAATATTCATTGAAGCGTAACTTAATCTAGAGTATGTGTATCGAGACCAACGACTAAAACCCAGTAATTTCCTACATTTTTCCACTTGAAATCTATTGATAAACTCTCCGAAAGCATTAGGTTAAATACTATTGAGAACTATTTTCAAAGCATTAAATCATAAAACTTTCCCCCCAAAAAGGATCGTTTAAAATGGGAATTTTGTTAGATTCAGTATATCTTAATAAGTCAAATCGAACAAACAAAAGGATCAAAATATCCTTGTTCAGAATGAAGGCCAATAACGACTGGGACTTGCTGTAATTTATATCTCAGTTAAAAGTCACCTTCATAATCCCTACAGCCATTGAAAATTATCCTTTAGTCCATATGCCCTTATTGTTTGTTGGTTCTGTTGTCATGTTATATACAAAGTGATGAAATCTAGAATCAGTTGATAATATTTTCCAGGTAAGGTTGCAGCTTTGATTATGATAATAATAGTAATAATGATATGACAAAGCTACCAACTCCGCCATCAGAGGCCATTCTGCACCACCCGTGTGTCACACGATCATACATAGTAACGACTTTTTTCTTTTTTGTATATATTATCCTTCGTATCTTCGCTCTCCCCTCGCACTAACAGCAACTTGCATCAACCTGTCTTCCTATTCTTCATTATTAACTGTTAACAGAACCGGTTGCCGGTTGGACAAGAAATAGCATGTTGTATTTTGTGACCACCTTGCCGAGACCTAGCGTGCATATATACTTGATGTGTCTATAATTAAGTACTAAGTTGCATTCATCTCACCTTTCACTCACAACCTACTCTTGGCACGTCAATCATCACATAGTAAGCACCACCCAATGTCTAAGG
>NC_090747.1:17385371-17400371 GCF_036898095.1 Palaemon carinicauda
CTATCTTGAGCCTATAAATAAATATTTCTCCATCCATCATCTACTGTATGCTTAATAGTCCTCAGCCATATAGGCCTGGATCCTCAAACTATTCTACTCCCTTGTGGAGCCTAATTAAAAGTTTGGTAAACTAATCTCTTTTGGGGAGTGCGTAGACCATTCCAAAACTATCTTCATATACCTCTTACAATAATTTCGTTCACATAAGGCATTTGAGTAATCTCATTTATATTTCATTTCTAGTCATATCCTGCCATTTAAGTCCACAATTTTCTTCTGAGGGCTTTGTTCGTAATCTACAAAATCTGATAGATTTTGTTTCTTCGTCATACCATGACATTGTCATACGCCCCCTCCCCCGCAAAAAAAGAAAAAAAAAAAAACGTTTCTATGCCTACAGATCATATGATTTGGTATTTTGTACAAGATGGGATGAAAGCAGTATTGTTACTATTGCCAGTAAGTACCGTGGGGTTAATCACACCCAGAAAGTTAGTAGGTTGGTAAAGAAGTAAGGAAAAAAAGACTATGTAACAGCCATATACAATAAGCATGTATGATAAATGAATGGCGGTGTAGATGTTTGTGACAAAATGTTGTCAACTTACATTCCAAGGCTGCGGTCAAAGAAATGCTGGTGGAATGTATTCTCACAACTACCAAATCTCTCCATTGTAGCTGCCTACAGATTTTATCAGCATGTGAATCCAGAGTCATATGTGGCCCATAAAGATTTCAGACATAAAATAGCACGAGATCTGGTAGAAATCCAGATATTTAGAAACTGACAAGGAGTGCTAACATCACCAGTACCAAGGGCAGTATGATATGATAAGGTAAATCACTTCCCGAAGCAGTGCTCTCTGGAAAGATGTTATGTCTGCAAAAAAAAAAAAAAAAAAAAAAAAAAAAAAAAAAAAAAAAAAAAAGATTGAATTGCTAAAAGTATGGAAAAAAAAAGACTTCATAAAATGTGTAGCATCAGATTCCACAAGATAAAAGTTCAATGTCTGAAAGAAGTTAAATATTTTTCAAAGAATCAAAGATTACTGGAGCTATTTCATCATATCTAATGTATGATATATATTTACATTGACTCCACGAATTACCATTTATTTTACTATTTTCTTGAAAAGAGTGAATTTTCAGTTATGTGCAAATATCATACCCTTTTTGGGAACACACAAAAATTAATAAAGTAAATAAAATATTATATATTTTTTTTTTGTGTTTTATCATCATAAATCACACCTTAATGAATAAGTTTTGAGATATTTGTGCGTCTACTAAACTTCCTTCAGTATGCAGACATTAAAGGGTGAAGTAGATGTCTTTAGAAACTCTGGGAAATGTTTAATTTTAAATCGGATAGGATGCCTATCTAAAAACACCTGATTAATATTAAAAATTTCAAAGCTATTAATACATCTCTACACAATCTAGCTTAAAAGGATAATATTGTCAACATAGTCTGTAGTTTTTTTTTTCTTTTCACATATCTGATTTCCTAAATACAAACATGATTTTCTTTTTGCTTTATCATATTTCATTGACGAGAGAAAACGTCGTAATTACTCGGTGTTTACATATCTTTACAATGTTAGATATATATTATTCTTGATTTGCATTTCATTTACAGACATTTGAATCGCAGAAATTTCAAAATACACGGTGAACGCCTTCAATCTTCTTAACATAGGATTTATTTTTTCGATGCTCTAGGCACGTTGCTCCAGGTTAATAGTCTCTGACGCCCTTTGAATATATTCTATTAAAAAAAAAAAAAGAAAAAAAGAAAAAAAAAGGAAAATGGTACTAACCATGAGAAAATGCCTAGCGTTGGAACCAGTTTCCAGGTCAGTACCCGTGTATGTGTATGTGATCCTCCCTTCCTTTTCACATCAAACGAGTAAACCTTCCAGCAAGTGAAAGGTCGTCGGAGGGAAGAGAGAGTGTTCCCCGCTATGATCATTGAAGAGAACTCCTTTGCAGTAAATAAACTGGACAAATTTCTTTTCTAAACACTTTTGAACTTTATTTTTATCTATTCTTAAGTTTTGTGGTATAAATATGAAATAATGATTATTCACTCTGGGATTAAGGAGTTGCAACATCCCGAATAACCTTTTGGTAGATGGAAAAACTAGGTTTCCCATAAGCTACAATAATTTTAGATAAAGGGTAAACATTTGTATTTTGAACTGGTTACTCTGCATAATCCTATAAAAAGGGAAGGGCGGAGAAAGAAGAACAACGGGGACTTCTTGCTATGGCATTTGACGGAGTTTGTCTCGCAAATATTACTTGAAGATATTATACAAAGTTAGATAGAGACAATTTTCATCAATGTACTTGCAATTGCAGTATTTTTCGTGAATTACAAAATATCATAACCCTGATCAATATTTGTGTGATAATAATATTAGTAAATTTCTGCTGTTATTCTACTGTACATGAATCGTTCGCCAAATGCTGTTAATTCAGTTGTCTTTGAATTGTCATAAGTAAGAACATATCCTTTGCTAAATAAAAAAGCCATTAATATTTGAACACAAACATGGGCGAAAACATAACCTCCTTCTAATTTCGTTTGTGTAGGTAATGATTCAATATAACATCGGCAGTGTCCTTCGCTTAGAAACTTCCAATTACAATGGAACAAACATTTTGAATTTACCGACGTTGATTGTGCCCGCTCTATTCGTTCGAATTGCAGAGAAGCAGTAACCACAGAGGGATGTTAATGTTAGCCTTTGGCCGAAGCATTTGTTATTATTATCTCAAACATTAAACCGTCGCTGTAATGAATGTAGAATTGCCTTCGTCTTGAATGCACAAACTTGCCTCTTGTAACGAGGAACTGTCTTAGTAAGAACAAGTATGTCGGACATTGTGTAGAAGTCGAGAAAACTATTAGGCCTTGGAAATACATAATTCCCAGTGAATGGGACCAGTATGTTTTGTTCACTCGATAGCTCTATTAAAGTGATGTATGTCTTAGTTATAGATCATTAACATTACTTCATACTTATGTATCAGGGTGAAATAGCCTGTGCATTTCCTTTAAACTTTGGTATGTTTAGTCAAATAATTTACTTAATATTAGGAACTCTCCTTGTACAGTATATGACATATGGCGATATCCAGATTATTATTATTATTATTATTATTATTATTATGAGTAGTAGTAGTAGTAGTAGTAGTAGTAGTAGTAGTTGTAGTAGTATTACAATCAATAATATTTGTTATAGATGTGGTTCCTAGACATTATCAATTAATATCACATGTAGTTGGTATATGTAGTTATCTATAAGTATCTCCCCAAAAGGCAATTACTGAATAAAGCGTTCTTGAATTACGACCATAAAGGTCTATTAATCAGAGTCCATCAGTTTGGGAGATTGGGAGATTCTGCAAATTGAAATCTAACATAACATTTGGAAATGTGAATGCAAAATATTTCCCCTTTAGGTCATGAAATATCTCATCTTATTACTTAACTCCCTTTTTTGCTAACAAACACGTTGTCCATTTGCTGTCGATGAAAGTTTAATGATTACTCCATTAATTATAATATGATTGGTGTTCTCAATTTTCTTATTAGATATATGTAGTCATTTTCGTTTCGTTCTAAGGATTTTTCTTTTCTCATAAAATTCTCTGTTAAGAATGTACACCATCGTATCAGTACTATTCTAATTAAGTTAAATTATCTTATCCACATATATTATACTTTTTTTTATTTACATATTCAGTGAAATTCTGATTAAATGTTTTCTTTTATGGAAGAAATAATAATATTCTTTTACAGGGGTCAAAATTTTAGCTAGAAATGATGCTAACAAAAAAGGGGAACCTACATCATATACTAGTTGTACTACAACTTCTGTATCTTTTACCATCTGAACTAGACTGTGTTTTATATAACATCAGATATATTTCATGCCTGGTAAAGACACCATTTCAAGAAAACGTGTTTCCGTCCCTTAGTATCTGTTAGCTGCTGAGAAAATGGGCAAGTAGTTGCCCAATAGTGTGTATATAAGTTCGTTTTCGTAGCACAACGGCGACCAACTTTAAATGACTTCTTGGATTCTCTCAACACTGACCAATTAATTTATCTATTTGATCTCGCACTATTTTTTCATTTACACGTGGTCGGTTTGTGATGTATAGAAAGTGACATGGGTTCTCATATATTCCTTACATTTGAAAAAAAATAATCACTCTTATCAATTATCTAAATCTAACATATACAGTATATTTAGTATTAGATGCTGGTCATTATACTGTCACTGCTTGTATCATGATTAGTTGGAATTAATAGTTTATCCGTGATTCAAGAAAACCAAATGAATATCTTCATCCAATTCAAGATTAAAAGTTTCTACCATCTTTGATAATTACATCGTAGGTGTTCATGAGGACACTCATCCATCTTCAAAGGAAAGCCTATTCAAGAATCGTCTAATCATTGTACTTGGATAAATCTTGCATCCACTCTTTGGTATATATAAAATAAAAGAAACGTTTGCTCTCCCCAGCAAATACTGATCCTCTTACAATACAAATCAAAACAGCTTTATGATAAAAGATAACAGAATTGGAGAAAAGTTTATTTTTAGTCATCAGTTCTGATCATCTGCCAAGTGTGTTCTTGGTATCATAAAGTGTTTTTGTCTATCAGAGATATGAGTTGTTATTTCTTAGTATTTCAAGCAATATTCCAGAGTACTAAATTCTTTATTTATCAAATATATAGACTAGATATATTCTTCGACGATGTATACATCAGTATTAGGTATAAATGGTAACAAAAGATACACTATAGAAGACTGAAATTTCTATTCTTTATCGTTCAGCGGGAAAGAGCAATGAAAATTATTGTCGATGCCCATGTTGTAAATAATATCTCACTGAATTAATGTACTTTATAATTACATGTGGTGTCCAAACGCACAGACAGAAACATTTAATGCCTGACGATGCAACAAACAAATTTGTCTTCTTATTGACGTAGCATAGACTGAAATATGGAAACATCGTGTGAGGCGATATCCCCGGCTTGATTACAACACGGAAACTCCCCCCCCCCCCCCCCCCCTCCCATCTTGGATTCAGTTTATTCCTGTGTCTGAGTCGTATGAAAGTTAAATGACTATGCAAAAGTCGTTACTAATTACAGAAGGACAGATATGTGGTTGTGTCTCAACTACACTTACTGATCAGACGTGGAAAAAGGATATTCTGTATGCATGGGCACAAAGCCAGTCAATCCAAAATAGCCAAAGGGACGAGAATCCTTTTGCAAGTTTCAAATACTGGGACACAATAGTTTCTGTAGAGAGAAGCTGCCCTTTCAAGTTATTCAGTATAAAGTAGTAGTGTATTTATGATGCATGAGCAATGACATTCAAACGAGGGAATATTCAGACTGACATTGGTTTTAACTGTTTACTTATTCACAGTGATATGAGGGAAGTATTCATAGGGACTTGGAGTCAAGAGTGACGATTTATGTAATCATCTTTCTTATCCTACATGTATAGGCAGCAATTTTCTAATGACAAAATAATCAAAATAACTTTAATAAGTTTTTTATAAAGACTGAATATTGAAATATAATTCCAAATAAAAACACAGTCAGATATAGCTTCAAGAAAAAAGATATATATATTTATATATATATATATATATATATATATATATATATATATATATATATATATATATATATATATATATATATATATATATATGTATATTTATGTATATACACATATATGTATATATATACATATATATATATATATATATATATATATATATATATATATATATATATATATATATATATATATATATATATCTATATATATATATCCATCCATCCATATACCAAAGGCACTTCCCCCAATTTTGGGGGGTAGCCGACATCAACAAGAACAAAACAAAAAAGGGGACCTCTACTCTCTATGTTCCTCCAGCCTAACCAGGGACTCAGCCGAGTTCAGCTGGTACTGCTAGGGTGCCACAGCCCAACCTCCCACATTTCCACCACAGATGAAGCTTCATACTGCTGAGTCCCCTACTGCTGCTACCTCCGCGGTCATCTAAGGCACCGGAGGAAGCAGCAGGGCCTACCGGAACTGCGTCACAATCGCTCGCCATTCATTCCTATTTCTAGCACGCTCTCTTGCCTCTCTTACATCTATCCTCCTATCACCCAGAGCTTTCTTCACACCATCCATCCACCCAAACCTTGGCCTTCCTCTTGTACTTCTCCCATCAACTCTTGCATTCATCACCTTCTTTAGCAGACAGCCATTCTCCATTCTCTCAACATGGCCAAACCACCTCAACACATTCATATCCACTCTAGCCACTAACTCATTTCTCACACCCGTTCTCACCCTCACCACCTCGTTCCTGACCCTATCTACTCGAGATACACCAGTCATACTCCTCAGACACTTCATCTCAAACACATTCAATTTCTGTCTCTCCATCACTTTCATTCCCCACAACTCCGATCCATACATCACAGTTAGTACAATCACTTTCTCATATAGAACTCTCTTTACATTCATGCCCAACCCTCTATTTTTTTTACTACTCCCTTAACTGCCCCCAACACTTTGCAACCTTCATTCACTCTCTGACGTACATCTGCTTCCACTCCACCATTTGCTGCAACAACAGACCCCAAGTACTTAAACGGATCCACCTCCTCAAGTAACTCTCCATTCAACATGACATTCAACCTTGCACCACCTTCCCTTCTCGTACATCTCATTACCTTACTCTTACCCACATTAACTCTCAACTTCCTTCTCTCACACACCCTTCCAAATTCTGTCACTAGTCGGTCAAGCTTCTCTTCTGTGTCTGCTACCAGTACAGTATCATCCGCAAACAACAACTGATTTACCTCCCATTCATGATCATTCTCGTCTACCAGTTTTAATCCTCGTCCAAGCACTCGAGCATTCACCTCTCTCACCACTCCATCAACATACAAGTTAAACAACCACGGCGACATCACACATCCCTGTCTCAGCCCCACTCTCACCGGAAACCAATCGCTCACTTCATTTCCTATTCTAACACATGCTTTACTACCTTTGTAGAAACTTTTCACTGCTTGCAACAACCTTCCACCGACTCCATATAACCTCATCACATTCCACATTGCTTCCCTATCAACTCTATCATATGCTTTCTCCAGATCCATAAACGCAACATACACCTCCTTACCTTTTGCTAAATATTTCTCGCATATCTGCCTAACTGTAAAAATCTGATTCATACAACCCCTACCTCTTCTAAAACCCCCCTGTACTTCCCAGATTGCATTCTCTGTTTTATCCTTAATCCTATTAATCAGTACTCTACCATACACTTTTCCAACTACACTCAACAAACTAATACCTCTTGAATTACAACACTCATGCACATCTCCCTTACCCTTATATAGTGGTACAATACATGCACAGACCCAATCTACTGGTACCATTGACAACACAAAACACACATTAAACAATCTCACCAACCATTCAATTACAGTCACACCCCCTTCCTTCAACATCTCAGCTTTCACACCATCCATACCAGATGCTTTTCCTACTCTCGTTTCATCTAGTGCTCTCCTCACTTCCTCTATTGTAAGCTCTCTCTCATTCTCATCTCCCATCACTGGCACCTCAACACCTGGAACAGCAATTATCTCTGCCTCCCTATCATCCTCAACATTCAGCAAACTTTCAAAATATTCCGCCCACCTTTTCCTTGCCTCCTCTCCTTTTAACAACCTTCCATTTCCATCTTTCACTGTCTCTTCAATTCTTGTGCCGGCCTTTCTTACTCTCTTCACTTCTTTCCAAAACTTCTTCTTATTCTCTTCATATGACTGACCCAGTCCCTGACCCCACCTCAGGTCAGCTGCCCTCTTTGCCTCACGTACCTTGCGCTTTACTTCCACCTTTTTCTCTCTATATTTTTCATACTTCTCTATACTATTACTCTATACATATATATATATATATATATATATATATAAATATATATATATATATATATATATATATATATATATATATATACATATATATATATCTATATATATATATATATATATATATATATATATATACATATATATATATATATATATATATATATATATATATATATATATATATATATATATATATATATATATATATATATATATATATATGTGTGTGTATGTGTGTGTGTGTGTGTGTTTTTTTAACAAACTTCAGAAAATTATATTGGGTACAGAATATCCTTAGAATAGGATTCTTATTGAAGATTAATGGAAATCAGATATATAAATCCGTAATTAATTGATCAAATGAAATATTAATTTCCATTTATCTCCGTTTCTTCATTATCTGTAACGTCACCCTCAACCCCTTAATGATAATTAAAATGTCAAAGATCTTAGTGATTGGAAAAGCTCTGCTAATTGATTTCTATTTAAAATAAACTTGGCCTAGAGCTGAAATATTTGATACAAACCAATTTTTATAGGTTGTATAATATTACGCGAACCAGTCAATAATAATAATAATAATAATAATAATAATAATAATAATAATAATAATAATAATAATAATAATAATAATAATAATAATAATAATAATAATAAGAGTAAAATTCTTATCAGAATAAGGAACTGAATTCATTTTCAAGGTGAAAGAAGGTTGCTTACTGGTATCATCATTTAGGGACGAGATTTACCAAAGAACTCACTGGGAAAATTGGTTCCTTTTTCATCCGTTGTAAACCTTACCTTTTTGAGCCTTTGTGCGTCGAATGGCCAACATCCGTTGACCGAATCGTTTTATTTGGGGATTGAATCGACGCTGATGATATTCTGGAATTTATTTTTTGGGTAGCAGGGGACAATTAATGAATCTTCCACTGAAAGAAGGGAAATATAAAGTGACAGAATTAAGAGTTTATCTATGATTTGTCATGTTTTCATGGATTGCTATTTGATAACATTGAGATGATAGAGTTTTGTAAGTTGGATGTTTTGTCATTAGAACAGAGAAGCAGAATTGTCGTTTATTTGAATCAAACACAAACAGCTAAAGATATCAGGAGCCGTATTTTTATGGTATAACCGAGTTCAATTATCCATGAAATATCTTTTTCATGCTCCAATTGTGTTTCCTCAGTATGTGATAATTAACGTCTTGATTATGAAAAATTATGGAAGAAAGGTATATAAATAAATTTGGACATTTAAAGGTAATAGAAACTATATGTTTTGTACTGATCATGCAGTGAAATGTTTCCTTAAGCAATTAAATGAAATAAGTGTTTCATCATGGGTCATCATTTGGAAGCCAGTAAAATAATATTTGTTCTGTGTTGATGTATTTGAGTATAGTTTTCACAGTAAACATAGGATACATGGCCTCATGGTGTCATGAATACGATTATTTCATCAATTAATTAAAGAGATTCCTCTGTAGATGTCGGAGGAAGGAAAAGCCCACATGAGGTTTAGACTCTTCACTTGTATTATTACAAACACAATGAGGTAAAGATATCTTCGTGCTTGACGGAAGAGAAATCCGCCATTTAGAGACAAGGCAATGTGATTTGCCACAGGTTATTGACAAGCCGTCAAATTGGAACACACCCCAAGCACAAACAGTATAAAGGAAGGTAGATTTGAGCTAATAGGCTAGTCAAGTCTAGAATCAGCTGTCAGCTAAGCAGCAAGGTCTGGTTGACTTTATTATACCCAATCTCCTCGTTGTCAGACATTCACCTACTACATCCATGTCCCCAGCAATGGACAGTTATGCACCAAACAACAAAGTCACCCGACTCTGAAATTGTTGCCATCCAGACCATGTTGTAGAATGAACCTTTGATGAGGACACGTGATATCCTGATTCCTCCCATCCATCCACAAGGAGAGAGATTGAACGATTAACTGGTAATCATGTAGTGACAAGTCAGCTGGATAGGTTTATCTGTATGCTAGTGGTAATATCAAAGAACACTAACATTGACCAGAAGTATGTTTGCAGCTTCCCATTCATAGATGGCTCCTAATGGCTCATGACAAGAAACCAAAGAGAATCATCTCGAGAAAACTAGAAACAATGCAAGATGGGTTAGAAAATCTACCTTCTGATGATGCATGTTTGATTGATGGGGGACTGCTGATTAGTCCTTATCTGACAGGTCTTGCAAAATATCATCTTACGGAAAAGTAGCAAGAGCCATATCTGCAAAATATTTGGGATGGCAAATGATATACAGCTAACAGCTAAAGGCCTAGACTCACTGCATTATGGATGGACGGAAAATAAAGGTCATTACATGATAGAATAGTTTACTGGTCCTGCTAAACCCCATACTCATTTCAGTGATGCTGAAACTTCAGAGAAAACTACTTAACAGCATAGTTATATCGATGGTGATGCTGATAACATTGACTATGGCTCAGAATCTGTCCCAGAAGGGAGTGATGACTCTGATTGTGGAAGTAAGGCTCAAACTGCTAACCAAATAAGCATTATTATTTAGTGTTTTCTTATAAGATAGGTTTCAGTTATTATACCTGGGTAATCTTTGTTTGGCTAGACATACTAGGCCTAGTTAGAGAAGTCTGGCAAGGTCAATGCAATAAAAAAAAATTATGATCTTCCAAATTATATCCTAAGAGAGTTGAAAAGTCATGTTAAGTTCATTTCAGCTGGTATCTACAGGATTTAGGCTAAACTAGTTGTACCATCGTCCTTAGGGCTACATAAAGGTGGGGGGTGACTGGCATCGCATGTACAACTGAAAAAATTGCTTATATTACCTGTTTTGTGTTCCTAATTATGTAACCGATTGGTTGGAACCAGTTTCGTATGGTACTGATGTCGTCTATCCAAGGCCGAACTTTTACGCATTTTAAAGTAGTCTGGCAGGCCTACATCAATGGCAAAAACTTCTATATTTTGTATCTTTTATATAATTTTGTTTGCAAATACACTGGGCTAACAAAAGTATTTGGTGTCTTATTTATTTATTTCAAACAAATTTTTTATGCTTGTTCGTGGGGGGGGGGGGACCCTGTAATACACGCAATGGGGGTGGGGGTTACCCAGCAGAATACCATTTCTGTTGCTTCTAGGTGATCCACCATATGCCAGTGTAATGTTTTTGGTACCTGTTTCCTCTAATTTCAAGCCTCTTGGCTGAAGGTCTAGTAATAATAATAATAATAATAATAATAATAATAATAATAATAATAATAATAATAATAATAATAATAATGATAATAATAATAATAATAATAATAATAATAATAAACCTTGCTATCTTCCGTAACCAAATAGAGTTTATCATTTTATTTTATCTTTATTTTTTTTTTTGCTAATAACAGTATTTATATGACAAGTTAAGATTTTCAGAATTATAGAATTGGAGGAAATTCTACTCAGACGTGATGTTTTGAAACCTGGAGATGAATTCGTAGAGCAAGTGATGTATGGAATAATAAAAGGTCTCGTTTTATTTTGCTTTTCTTCCTAGATAACAGATAGTGATGACATCAATCCATCATCCCACATCAAATATTGCTTCATCAATCAAGGCAAAAGTCAAACGGTCAAAAATGAATATCTGTGTTGGAAGTTTGAGTTATTTGTCATTATCAAATATTGATAGCTTCGAAAAGGATGAAGAACGACTGATTATATAAATGCTGTGATAAAAATTCAGTGGAAAACTGATGAATAAATACATTTTGTTTATGATTTATGATTGATGTATTAATAAGTAAATTTTTTAGTAGTAGATAAATACGATATTGAAAGACAGTTATACATGATGAACGTTAACTAAAATGTTCCGATTAAATGAGAGAAAAAAATATATCTTACAATTAAAGAAGACTTTAGAATTCCTCAAGGATCAAGTGAAGGATTCTTGTCAAAATCATGTAAGAAAACCGCTTTTTAGAGCAGATGCCTATTTCTCAAGGACTTTAAGACAGAGATGTGTACTATTACTCTACATTTTTCCAAATGCACATTTACTTTCTTATTAAAACGTTATCCGAGTGAAAGTATTGTCAAGCAAAACCAACCAGGGTGCTTTCACATAAACACACACACTCACACACACACACACACACACACACATATATATATATATATATATATATATATATATATATATATATATATATATATATATATATATACATATATATATATATATATATATATATATATATATATATATATGTATATATATATATATATATATATATATATATATATATATATATATATATATATATATATATATATATATATATATATATATATACACTAGACCATTATAATAAAACAACAAAATATTGGATGATATTGGTAACGTTTTGACAGACAAATTAATAATTAGGGGACTTTACACTTTTGAAATAGGCTCAATGTGTGTAAAATATTACTATTTTTAGATGATGAAACGAATATGATACTAAAATATACACTATATTAGCCATAGCTTCCAGTTGAATATAGTTTTATTTCTATTGATTATGTTCATAGGAAATATCTCCGTAGCAAATGTCTGTGGCTTTAGGTAGAGTCATGTGAATATATGAGAATTGTGCCACTGTCGCTTTGCAATAATATCATGCCAAGCTCTGAAATACTCTTATGGCAAATTGAATCTCAGCAAAACGGAGGCAACGAACATTCTGATTCATCTCAAGTAAGACAGTTGATAAGATGGGGGAGGAGCAAAGCCTTTTCACACCTCGCAGTCGCTTCGCTCTGAGCCTGCTTATTTACATGGTGCAAGGAGTCGAACATTTGTAGAGATTTCTAATTTTCCTCTTTCCAGCCAGGAGTTATTTATCTATTTCTGTATGAAAAGAAGTATGTCTAATTTGATCATCTTTCAGTTAACTAGTATTTGTTGTACGTGTTATTTAATTGAAGAGCTGAAGCCTTTTTCCAATTATCTACCTAATTATTCACAATTGCTCACGACTCTTTTTCAGCCATTTTATACTTGGTGATATTAATGTAAAGTCGATAATATAAGGGTATCTGAAATTATAAACTTCATCATTTCTTTCAATAATATAATTGCGATTAAAAAGAACCTTTTTAATATAAAATTCCCTATTTGTGTATATTCACGATATCAGCCTCATTAAACATAAAAATTAGGTGTGTTTATTAGTTCTTGTAGGGAAAAAAATGGTTTGAAACCTTTTAAAAGAATAAACGAGTTCCCATAAAAAATTTATCCTTTTAGATTTTAATATTTCTCTTTCTCGTTTTGTTTCCTCTATGGTAGATTTGTCAGTAAAAGAGGTTTATTGCACTTGTGTGGACTTTACCATTAGCGTAAATACCGAAGTCATATCTAAAAACTTTAAAAGTCTTTCACGAGTGGCTGAACAATGTTTTGCCGACCTACTATCTATACTTAGGATCAGCACTAGATTCTTCTTTCAATCCCAAGGTATGACCAGGGAGGGCCAGGCAATGGCTGGTGAAGAATAAGCAGGAAGAGCTTTAGTTTCCCCTAAAGAACAGCCTCCCCCCCCCCCCCCCCAACGAACCACATACGTAGCTCCCAAGAACAGGGAGGTTGCAGGCACTTTTAGAAACTCTCGAGCGTGAATGTGAAACGACCTCCCTTAAAATGAGATTGCTAGGCAGTGAATTTTCCAATAGGCTGCTATATCCATTACTGTTCTCTTAGGATATATAGGGATATTTGGTAATAGAAGCATATCTGCGTCTGTATCTGATTATTATCGTTTTGACCCCATTAGCTTAGTAGACAACGAATCCTGTTACAAGGAAGAATATTGTCAAATTTATTTACAAGAGATATTAAGTTAATTTCCTTTGACCACTGTGTTTTCTTTTTCCTAATAATATCCAGTACAGATACCTCTATTATTATTATTATTATTATTATTATTATTATTATTATTATTATTATTATTATTATTATTATTATTATTATTTTTACAAACAGCAATAAAAATATAATTAATAAAAACATTCACTTTAAAATTACCGACAGGATAAACCTATATAAAAGACTTCATTCTGCTTAATTTGGCACTGTTCAAAGTAATATGAAAGGAATAATCCTGGCAATTCTGTTTGTTCTAAGAAATAAAATCAAACTTTGAGATCTATGGTATTCAATTACCATTATGTGACAAATTGCTAAAATATTGACATTGATAAACCTAAGAGCCTCCATAATTCACGAAAAAAATAAAATAGCTATAAAATTACGATATAAAAAACATTCTGATAAAAGTTAATATTTGAACACGGATCACTCTTGGAGTGCATTCCTATCAAGTGGAATTCATATTATGCATTCTTTACCTACTACTTTAATTTTTCAACATGCTTCATCCAATAATATTATAGATATATTATATATATATATATATATATATATATATATATATATATATATATATATATATATATATATATATATATATATATATATATATATAAATATATATATGTTTCTAAAATTTCCCCTTTACTCATTTTCAGACCAAAGGATGTATTCTGAAGCATAACAGAGGTTTATGAATTCTACAAAAGCAAAGGTTACGTTTTATTTACGTAAGATACAAACAAGGTTGCAAATAACATCAACAAGGCTTTTAGAAAACGGAATCTTTTGCTGAGAAAATATATCGAAGGGAGTAATTTGGGATGATAACGTTGGAGAGAAACATGGAGCTCTCTCTCTCTCTCTCTCTCTCTCTCTCTCTCTCTCTCTCTCTCTCTCTCTCTCTCTCTCTCTCTCTCTCTCTCTCTCTCTCGACAAATCTTGGCTTTGCTTTGCCTACTGTATATCTATTTTACACTTCATATTATTTCCTTCTAAACGTAATTGAAGATGCTATTTATTTTCGTTATGAACTATAATAATACCTTATTAATAAAACACTTT
>NC_090747.1:17407871-17427871 GCF_036898095.1 Palaemon carinicauda
CTAATTTCTATCGTTTCATGTTTACGAAATATACCTCCTTCCAATTTTCGTCCTACTATCCTGTTACCTAATATTCTTGATGTTGAAGCAAAACAAACTATTTTTTTAGCATTTTTTTTTCATCATCACATGAATTTTTCTTACCTTCATGTCCTCCTCTTAATATTTTGTAGAATATATTAAATAATTGAATAAGCTTCATATTCCTTTATTTATGCTGGGTTTAAAATTCATTATATATGACTACATTTGAATTCTTCTTCTTTCCAAATCCCAACGCTCTCTCTCTCTCTCTCTCTCTCTCTCTCTCTCTCTCTCTCTCTCTCTCTCTCTCTCTCTCTCTCTCTCTCTCTAGTTACCGCAGTAGAACGTTACCAGTTAAAAAAATAAAGGTAAGGTGTAGAAATGTATAATGTCCCTGTCATATCATCGTAATAGTAACCATATGAATTTACCCACATTTTAAATAATTCGAAGATTTTTTATTTTAGGACCTAAAGATTTGATTTTACTGCAGATTTCCTTTCATTTCTTTCAAATATGATGGTCTATCGCCCCCATCCCCATAAAAATTACTAAATCATAAAGGCATTCCTCACTAGAATATATTACATATCCAGAAATGTTATAAGTTAGCACATGGAGTTAGATTCAAATATAACTAAGTCTGTATTCCTGGCTCTGGGGGAGTGAAAATGTTACATGAATCGGTTACGGAAAAAAAATATTTTTTTTTATTCTTCATGATAAGTCACTGTAGAAAATCTTGGGTAACATTTTATGAAGTGGTACAGATGTTCTCCACGTCATTTTTCTCAGAGCCAATTTGCGACATTTGCTATTGCCATGCTTAATGAAATAAAACAAGAAACAACTTATAAGACAAATATTGCATGCATTTGGAAAGACCATGGATCGAAATCAGCATTTCAGTGATATTCATCAATCTAAGCCATCATTAAAACAGACACAGAGCAAACGTTTACCGAATTTTGTCGAAATTTTACTTTCAAATTGATAACTGGCTAATTTTCCGTGCTTCCTATTCACCTAATAATTTAATGGGTACAATCAGATTTGATCAAAACATTGCTTAGTTTTTCTTCTTTCTTTCATATTTGAACTTCTATTTATCGTCTTTGCTCAGCGGTGAAAATAGTTAACAAAGGTTACCCGTATCCCAATACAGCTATTTGTCATTATGTTCACCATGTGTCCAAAAGTGTGTAGTGTTGCATATAGGACATTATATCTACTCTCTACATGTATCATTTTCATTTTAAGAAGCTTCTGGATATTTGTCCCACGCCCCACCCCCAACCATGAAGATAATCAAATATTTTTTTTTCTTATTTAGAAAGTACAGGATAAGGCAGAAATGGATTTGTTATCATTACAGTATAACTTGTATTTTTTTTTTCACTGACAACTGATAATATGAAAGAAATGTGTAAGCTCATAATTGTATAATTCTATGAACAAATCATAGAAAAAATTCTGATCGTCAGTGCATATTCCATCTACTCATTTAACTATAATTATGAAAATGGGCAGTACCATTATTGAACTTCGATCATAGCCGTCAAGGGGTCTAACCTGCTTTTCTTTTCACAGTTATTTCCTTGTCACCAATCTATGCATTTGTATACCCAAACAGGTATATGGAGTCTGTTCGATTCCCCAATTAATAAACTATAGTCCACAGATGCTACAAAGTACAACATTTGTCAGTACCACACTGATGACAAACCTGTGAGAGCAGACAATGGCCGAGAACATATACGTGAAGCTAGTAACATTCGCTGTTACAATGTTTTAAAGGGGATGAAGGTGATTGAAGGTGGTGCATTTGTCTATCATATGACAAAAAATGCTACAAACAGGATATATTGAAAACAAATCTTGACATGCTGTCAATAAGGATATGGTTCATATTCCCAGTTCATCAGCAGAGGACTACTCGTTACCCAAAAATGCAGAAATAGCTAAAACACTTTAGAGAGATGTGAACTGCATAATCTATAACACTAAATCATACAAATAAGTCGATGAGAGTCACCGCATCAGTGAATCTTCCCGTGGTGTAAGTTTCCTGGCTACAAGTATCTTTTTCCATGATGCTGCGTTCACCTGAACTTGTGATTTTCAAGATACAAATTTGGTGTTTGGGGGTGATCAGTACTACCACAAGTAGTGCATGAACAAATACTTTTATAAATTTGAGCGTTGGGATAACAACATGAAACCACACTTGTCCAAGGAACAGGTAGCATGGACTCCGGTCGTGAAATAGATGGAACAGAGCTGAAGGGTGGAAAAAGGCTACATAGTTTACATCATCAAAGACCACTTGAATAGTAATGGTATTAAATGAAATATCTGCAATGGAGATTGTAATATTTTCATTTGTAATCATCTTTGGTAAAGAAATTTAATTCACACCTTGATGGTATTCAGGGTTTCAAATCAGTTGTTTGCTGAAAATGTTCGTTCTGTTCATACCATTCGGATATTGCCAACTGTAATTCGGAGAGCTCTTGATGATTAGGATTTTGTTCTGGATGATAGGTTTTGTTATGCCCAAGACCTCCAAACTGAATTTACGGACATAGAGATATCAGGATCAATAGTTCGTTTTTCTGTTACGTATACCATTTTAACACCGAGACGTAAAAAAAAAGAAAAAAAAAATCAAACAGTAAAAGATATCATAACAGAATATAGGCTCACTGGTGAAGAGCCTGCAATGAACGATGATGAAAATGATGAGGAGCAGGATAAAACATCTGATGGTACCCAAATTTTCTGTCTCTTGTTGTATGAATGTCCAGTCTCTTTTTCAAATCATATACCATATTCATCACTGTGGTAGAAAGAAAACACTCTTGCACATCAGGAATGTAGAATAGGCAAAATGCACTTGGAAGATGATAATTTATCCAGAGCTTTGTAGCTACCACTACGACCTTGCATCCTGCACTGCACACCATAATGGAGTTCAAGTAGCCCTACCTAGCCAATTTGATATTTGGCAGTTTACATCTGATGCAATTGATAGCAGGGACTATGCAGGTGCATCTGTCTCTGACCATGATAAAGTGAATGTTCTTTAGATCTTGGGTTGGTGAATCCCCTAATAGAGATCTAGCTAAAGTTAGTGCATGGTGCAAATTAAGGGGTATGAAGTTGAACCCTAACAAAACTCAAAATACGATTGTAAGTAGGTCAAGGACGGTGGCTCCTCAACATCAGCATCTCAGTATTGATAATGTTTCTTTAAATTTGTATAACTTTTAAAATTTTAGGTGTGATTCTCGACAGCAAATTTACTTTTGAGAAACACATTAGGTCTGTGTCGTCTTCAATTGCACAAAAGCTAGCTTACTGAGAAAGTATTTCAAGATTTTCGGTGATCAATCTATTCTGAAGAAGTGTTTTAATTCTTTCATTCTACCTTGTTTTGAATATTGTTCTCCAGTCTGGTGCTCAGCTGCTGATTCTCATCTTAATTTGTTGGACAGAAACTTACGGTCTATTAAATTTCTTATTCCTGATCTAGATATTAATCTTTGGCATCGTCGTTCAATTAGTTCATTTTGCATATTGCATAAGATTTTTCATATTTCTGACCATCCTTGACATTCAGATCTCCCTGGACAATACTATCCTGTTCGTAATACTAGGCAGGCAGGTAATTATAATAGCCAATCCTTCTCCATCATAAGGCTCAATACTACACAGTATTCTAGAAGTTTTATTCCAGCTGTTACTAAGTTGTGGAATGATCTTCCTATTCGGGTAGTTGAATCAGTAGAACTTCAAAAGTTCAAAGCTGGAGCCAATGTTTCTATGTTGACCAGATTGACATGTAACGTTTATAAATGACATATCTGTTTTTGACGTTGTTAATAGTTTATATATGACATATCTATTTTGACGTTGTTCCTTTTTTTAGAATGATTTATTGTTAAGTTTCAATTAACGATAGAAGGCTTATTAACATATAGCCAAAAAAAAAAAAAAAAAAAATATTCGAGAGAGAGAGGTACTTTGACGAAACTGTCTATTATTATATTAGAACTATAAACTGAAATGCATCAAAACTCAATTGGTAAATTGGTGAACATATTTCGTTTAACAAGGGAAATCCTCTCTCGATAAAGGTGACACTAACTGTATAGGGGAATGCGAAGGAAAATTGGAAATTAAAACGAACCTGGTATTAGGAGATAGAGAAAGTGGATTTTCCCCTCCCTGTAAAAATGCTACGATTAGAAATTGAAAAAAAAATCTGTCAAAGTGAAAATAAAAAGCAACTGGAATTGTCTCTTGCATACAGATCGGCAGCTGAAAAGGAAGGCTATTGGTTGAAGTCAAAAGATGAAACGAAGACAATGTTTTCTTACAAGAATAAAAAGGAAGAAAAATAATTTGAATGAATGTAAATAAATTTTGCTAATAATATAAGAATTATTATATTCTTAGAGACTAATTTCAAAGGTATTATGAAATAAAAATGAACTAAAAATACTAGGAATTTAATTAGGGTCATTTTAGTATGTGCATCAAATAAAACAAAGTTTTAGAAGAGATATATAGTATATTTGCATATGTTTGTTGTCAAAGAAAATCTTAAAAAGGTTAATAAAAATAATTGAATAGGAAAATTATAAATGAGAAAGGACAAGATCCAATTAAAAAACAAAAAATTATATTATATTGATACCATTCTCGTAATAATGGTTTAAAGATTAAAAAAAAGATGATATATATTTAATTGCTGTTTCTGTTCTTGAAGTTTGTATTTAATTTGTATTTAGTTGTTTATTTATTTGCTGATCTCCTTTCCTCACTGTGTTATTTTTCCTTGTGCGAGCCCTAGGGCTTATAGAATCCTGCTTTTCCAACTAAAAAGAAGAAGAAGATAATAATAATAATAATAATAATAATAATAATAATAATAATAATGTACTGGATTATTCTCCAGTCAACAATTGTCAAACCCGTCAATATTACGTACTATCAATTCGTCATCATTTCTCGTCTTTATATTGAAAGTCCTTTTATCAATAATTTCGACCTTTTCATTTCCTCTCTCATTTTCCTCCGAGTTCTCACCACAACTTCTTATTAGTAATTTCCCCTCTCTCTCGCAGCCTTCATATTCGCATTTTTTTCTTTAGCCAAAAAGTCACAGGCTGTTCTCTGAAGCTGATGCTGCTGCTGTTCGTTTTCTGACTCTCATATCAGCACCAGAAATTAGAGCTTCCTGTTCTTCAAAGTGTCCTCGGCTAATACGTCCCTTTTCGACTTGGTTTGGAAGGTTTAAAGGCCGCACATGAATGGCAGAGGCAAGGAACAGTGACATTGCCCTATCGAGCAGGACAATGTCTTAGAGACTGACCATATACACATATGATCAGCGCCTAAGAACCCTCTCCACCCAAGCTAGGACCACGTATGGCCCAGCAGATAGACCTAGAGGCTCCCCCAAACTCCCCCAACCATAGCTCGGAAGGATGGTAGGGTTGCAGACACTAATGGAACTAATGAGACTGAGCGTGACTCGAACCCCCGACTGGCTAACACCAAGCAGATACGTTACCAATCAGTCGGTTGGACTCACACTACTCTTGTAAGAAAAATTCATTCATTTTACATGAATATTTTATCTATATCTGTGTCTCGTGTTGGATTGATTTCCATCAATTGTTCATAGCCTATGGCTTACTTCATATATGATTTTCACTCTTATTAAATACCTAAATAACCTAGCACTTAAATAAAAAAAAAAGTTTAGAATTATTATTATTATTATTATTATTATTATTATTATTATTATTATTATTATTATTATTATTATTATTATTATTAGGATATAAATTGAGATTGAACTGGGAAAAGATAATGAAATTGCCATGAATATATTCCTGATAGTGATAGCTGAATACAACTCTATATGATTTATAATTTAAAATTGTAATATGTTTTAAAAAACACACAAGATTATACTCTGTATACTCATGATATGAAATAAACTTATAGATTAATTTTTTGAAAGATATTGCTCAAAACATCATTGGAAAGATATCTGAAGTAAGTTTTAGTAAATAGCCATTTTAAGATCACTGGTTTATACAAAACTGATTTGTATATTAGAACTTAATTGAACATTTGAGAAATTTTGTTTTCCAGGTAAGGAAGCAAAGAGATTGTTTTCAGGTAATAAAATGATAACTGAGTTTAGTGACACCTTTTTTTTTTTTTTTTTTTTTTTTTTTTTTTTTTTTTTTTTTGCATTTATATTTTTTTCCCTATCAATAGCTGAATAGTAAGTGCTCAAATTAGAAATCAAATATAGAATTGATAGACGGATAAGGATTGGACTAAACATCAAACAAAATTATTTCAGACACTTAAAAACCCGTAATTTTAATCGGAGTTTCTCCGTAAAAATATACTTCTTCTCAGACGCATTTCAATAAAATACAGGCGACCGTAATTCTTACCATACTTTTTTATCACTTCTGTACGTGAAATATATCCTTTTTTTTTTTTAAAGGATAAATGCCTGACAACATTTATTCAAGGATTTTTACCGTTTTTTAATGCAAATTCTTAACAGTGAACGGGAGAGATTGCAAACAAACATCCAAGAAAATAAATCTCATTGAAAATTACATAAGAAATTTCGTATGATGAAAATAGCATATGGTTGGAAATGTAGAGGTGAATATTCCATGGTTGAATAGAAACCAATAACTCTTCGATTCCAAAACGGGAATAATCCTCAATGGGAATTTCCATTCCCGGATACATTGAATATTTGTGCTACCCAGGAATGAAAAAAGATCTTTGAATAGCTAAGTGGCTTCAGCAATGAATTCCGATCCAAAGAAGGTGAGTTATGGGATGATGGAGGTGAAGTGAGTTGGGATAAATGATAAACGAGAGGAAAAGCAACAGGAGAGAATGAATAGGTTGAGGAAGTTGAAAACTCAAAACTTATACGAGGTGGAAGATGTGATGGAAATTCCTGATGTCAATTAAAAGAAATTATCTTCTTTACGAGCAACTGTTTATGATGTATTAAACACAAAAATGTTTATAAAAAGAAGATAGTGGGGGTCTATTGAAAACATCCATGTCTAGTTATCTGTCGGGGTGGGGTTCAAGTCCCTTTCAAGTTCGATAGTTTCTTGTATTGTCTGCAACCTCAGCATCCTAGTGAGCTAAGGATGAGGTGTTTGCTGATTCATCAGGAGCCATTGACTGGCCCTCTATGATCCTTACTTGGGTGGAGAGGGTTCTTGGGTGCTAATCATATAGTATATAAGGTTAGTCTCTAAGACATTGTCCTGCTAGCTAAGGTACTATCAATGTTCCTTGCCTCTGCCAATCATGAGCAGATTTTAAACCTTTAAATGATCTACTGCCAAAATTTGAGATATTGTATAAGAGGCTTTATCGAAAATTATTTTGAACGTGTATATATATATATCTCTCTCTCTCTCTCTCTCTCTCTCTCTCTCTCTCTCTCTCTCTCTCTCTCTCTCTCTCTCTCTCTCTCTCTCTGACGTTTTTAGATTGCGTTTGTAGTTCTAATTAAAGCGTAAATGTCCGACTGAATCGATAGAAAACATTAGAGCTTCTGCATTAATGAGACCAGATATTCATTAAGAAGTTATAAAATTATATTGAAAACGTCAGATATAAGGTATAAACTTGATAATAGATATATAATAAAAGAACACGACTAATAGTACAAAGCTGACTTATATTTTATTCACATTACTTTAAAACTTTTGACATTTTTAACAGTTCTGTTTAGAACACGTATTCCAAAAAATCAGTCTACAGCGGGAAAAAGAACTTGTTACCTTTTCAGGTAAATCAACAAAACTTTTAATATCACGAGACAATGTCTTAATGGTTCCATTACCAGCCTTTACCACCGTCTCTGCATGGCGGAACTCAAACAACCTATCAATCTATTCCATCTATTCATCACTGGGATGAACAAGTGTTCCTTGGGATTTATAAATCTATTCTATGCAGGTTCTTTTATCTGAATCAAATACTGTTCTTAACAACTGTTACTGAAAGAATTGCCTTGAAGTAAAGCCCATTTTTCCATAACCTCCTCCAAGGATATGTCTTGTAAGTATTTCTTGATATCATCGAAAGCTGCAAATGTCATCGTTGAAAGACACAGTGTTATATAATTTCCCCCAAGTTCAAAGGGCTCCATGTTTTGGAAAGAACCTTGTGATAAAGTTTTCTCATTGCACACTTTACCCGAATCGTGTTGATTTTTAATTAAAAAAAACATCCCTCTTTTAAAGCTGAGTTTAATTCGCTGCGACAGAGGTGTACCCATTGCTTTAAAGTTATCCATCTTTTGGGAAGAGATAGAAAGAGATATTATACTCAACTTATTTCCCTCTGCTATAGAAACCAAATACAGCACATACTTTAGGCGTTGTGAAATCTTTTTCATGGATATAAGACAAGAAGTTAAATGATCCCAATGATTAACAAGTATGGACTGACTCCTCTTCACCCAGGTGAGTGTCGAACTAAGCCGACAGAATACCTCACCCCGCAAGCTCCATCGATTTAATCCCCATTGGTGACAGACCTAACATTTGTAGACCTTACCACGACTCATGTAATTAGAGGCGATTTGATATCCAAATTTTACTTAACCTACCCATTGTCTGATTTCCCCTTTTCAATCTTTCACTAAACTTTAATTCTAATGACCCTGTGTTAGAGATCATAATTCCTAAATATTTAAATGATTCCATCTGATTAATTCTTTCTCCTTCCGATAATATACCATCTTCCATTGCATATTCCGTTCTCATCATCTCTGTCTTTCTTCTATATATCCTGAGCCTAACCTCCTGTGATAGTTCATGTATTCTGGTAAGCAGTCTTTGCAAGTATTGAGGCGTTTTGCTAATAAGGACAGCGTCATCAGGTTACTCAAGGTCAGATAATTTCCTGTTACCAATCCAGTCTAATCCTTTTCCACCATCTCCAACTGTTCTATGCATTACAAAATCCATGAAGAGGATAAACATGTGTGACAACACATTCCCTTTGAGTACTCCAGTGTTCACTGGCAATTCATTTGATAAGACTCCATTAATACTAACTTTACACTTTCTATGTCCATGAACAGACTTAATCATATTTACATATTCAAGAGGAATTCTCAAAGGCATTTTTATAGTCCTCAAATGCCATCAAAGTGGATTTCTATACTCTTAACATTGCTGTGCCACGTGACTTGAAATGAAAATATGGTCACTACAAGTTCTACCTTTTCGAATCCTGCCTGTTCATCTCTCAGCTTTTCATCAATCTATATATTCATCTATATAGGCATTCTATATATTTTCATGACAACTGACGCAAGTTTGATTCCTCTTTGATTATCGCAACCAGTCCAGTCTTTTTTTTTTTTTTTTTCTTTTTTACCAGCATTCATAGTTCCCATTCATAAGGTTTTGGCTCTTCAGACAACATTCTACAAAATAATCTCATAAGTATCCTGGGAGTTACTCCATTTTCATCCAATATCATCTCAGCGGTTTTTCCATCGTATCTCGGGGCTTTCTATCTATGAGTTTTTTTAAGGAAAGCTGTATAAAAAAAAAAGCACAATAACAAGGAAAATAGCGATCCTCATCCGGATCACCTCCCAAATTTAATATGTTCCTCCGTAGCATAATACATACTATCCATTGTGAAAATTTGGTGACAATCCGGCAAGAAGACAAACAAACAGATAAATAGATAAATAAATGCAGGTGAAATTATAACGAATAATGTTTAAATTAAGCAAAGCAATAGCCACACATTTTTTTAAGTTTCTAGTCAAGAAAATATGACTTAAGCCTATATTAATTTCGTTAAGTTATTGAAACATGAATACAAAATAAACAAAAGTTTATTGTCATTGAATAAAAGCCCCTGAATTTTAAAGTAGGAAATTCTAGTGAAATAGATATGTCTCGTTGAGAGAATTACTTCTACGAAACATTGGAAAGTGACAAAATCATCACAAGGATCAAAGTTCCCAGATAAGCAGAAAATGAATTTCCTTGATATAGGAATACTATACAAACATCGAATGTAGCTGATCTGGGTATATGAAAACATTCTGCATGCATCAGACGAGGATACATGAAGACTTCCTATATGGTCAGTCTGTTTGAGTGATTGCTACATTCTTTGGTGTAACACGGTTTTGTGCTTTCATGCAGCCCTTTGAGAGAAGTAAACTCTTTCAGGGGTTAACACAGGATATTGGACGGACAATGATTATGATGATGAGATGTACGAAGCAGCGCCTGGATATGTAGTAATAGTGGTGTCTGTCACCTATGGCCTTTCAAGGTCAGTCCTGCTTAAGATATTTTCTTTCTTCGACTTCTCTCTTCTAGGATCAGGATGGGAGTAGCGAGTCGAAGAATATGCTGATATTGATATTGAGTTTTTCATTCGATATTCTACAGCAAATTTCAACTACCGTTTACTTGTAATTTATATGCTAAATCATTTAAGTTTTGCAGCGATGAAAGTTTTTTGTATATTAATCAAACAATATTTAGCATTTCCATAACATCTGGATTATGTTTCCCATTGTTGCTTTGAAAAGGCCAAACCTGGTCATAACATCATTGATCTTTGCTTAGAGCTCCAACAAGGGAAATCTATTTATTCTATAAATGCAAACCATTGAACAACATTGATTAACAAATCAAACTTTACCACGCATCTAAACCCTTGCAGTAAGTGACACAGATCCTCTATTGTTTAGTTCCAATTACCATAATCCTTATTTATTAACCATACGAAGGAAATTCATAAGGGCACGCCCTACATGCATGACCATTTCAGAAAAATGCATTTGCATTCCCTCGTCAACAAACAGGAAGGGTTGTGAGTTATAACAAGAGGACTTTCATGCTTTCTGATATAGGCGTTGCATTAACAACATCTTGAAATCTGGATTGAATTCGTGAATGTCCCAAGTATCAAATTATCAAATAGGACAATGAATTAACAATAATATGTTACATGTAACATAGATCAATTAATAAACATTATATTAAGATAAATTTATGCCTCAAACAATAATATCTTCTTCTTAAAAGGGGTTAACTATTACACTGTACTTGTTCAGTGGCTACTATCCTCTTGGTAAGGGTGGAAGAAGCTCTTTAGCTATGATAAGCAGTTCTTCTAGGAGAAGGACACTCCACAATCACAACATTGTTCTCTGGTCTTGGGTAGTGCCATAGCTTCTGTAACATGGTCTTCTACTGTCTTGAATTAGAGTTCTCTTGCTTGATGGTACACTCATGCACGCTATGCTAACTTATCTCTTACTCCTGATTTATTAAAATTTTCATAGTCTATATAAAAATATTCATTTGATTGTTGTTACTGTTCCTAAAATAATTTATCCTTTTATCCTTTCTTCACTGGATTATTTTCCCTGTTGGAGCCTCTAGGCTTATGGCATCCTTCTTTTCCAACTAGGGTTGTAGCTTGGCAAGTAAAAATAATGATAATATTAATAATAAAAAATAATGATACTACTACTACTACTACTACTACTACTACTACTACTAATAATAATAATAATAATGTATATAGCACAGTATACAGAAGAAACAACACTTCAGAAACATTAAGTAAATAGCAGCTATAATCATCTATAGGTTTTCTTCTCGGGCTGATATAAAGAGACAATCTCTTATTTACTGTGGAAGGAAAACGAGCACCTAAAAGATTGGAGGAGAAAAAACATTATGATATATATATATATATATATATATATATATATATATATATATATATATATATATATATGTATATATATATATATATATATATATATATATATATATATATATATATATATATATATATATATATATATATATATATATATATATATATATATATATATATATATATATATATATATATATATATATAAAGTGAGACGGGCAGAGAGAGAGAGAGAGAGAGAGAGAGAGAGAGAGAGAGAGAGAGAGAGAGGTCTTCCAAAGCAATAAATATACTTTTTATAGGTAGTAGGTAGGCCAAGGCACAAGCCACCGGTCAAGATACTACTGCCAGAAAGTAATTGAGTCCTTTGACTGGCCGGACAGTGATACATTGGATCCCTTTCTCTGGTTACGGCTCATTTCTTCTTTGCCGACAAATACACTGAATAGTCTGGCCTATTCTTTACACTATCCCCTCTTTTGTCAAACACTTGGCAACACTAAAATTACCAAATAATTATTTTTCTCTCAAGAGGCTAACTACTGCACTGAAATGGTTCAGTGGCTTCTTTCCTCATGGCTAGGGTAGAAGAGACTCTTTAGCTATAGTAAACAGCTTTTCTAGGAGAAGGACACTCCAAAATCAAACCATTGTTCTCTGTTCATTAGTAGTGCCATAGCCTCTGTACCATGGTCTTCCACTGTCTTGGGTTAAAGATCTCTTTCTTGAGGGTATCACTAGGGCACACTATTCTATCTTGTTTCTTTTCCTCATGTTATTTTAAACATTTTATCCCCTTATTATTTGCAAGTTTTTTTTTATAGTTTATAAATGAAACATTTATGTTAATGCTGTTATTGTCCTTAAACTTCTTTTCTAGTTTTTCATTATTTCCTTTCCTCAATGGACTATTTTCCCTGTTGGAGCCCTTGGGTTTATAGCATGCTGTTTTTCCAGCTAGTGTTATAGCTTAGCAAATGATAATAATAACAATAATAATAATAATATTATTATTATTATTATTATTATTATTATTATTATTATTATTATTATTATTATTATTATTTTTATTATTATTATAATAATAATAATAATAATAATAATAATAATAATAATAATAGTGTTCAGTGAGAGAGAGAGAGAGAGAGAGAGAGAGAGAGAGAGAGAGAGAGAGAGAGAGAGAGAGATTTCAAAGCAATAATTGTCCTTTTTATCCAGTGTTTTCATGTCTTATCTATAGAAGAATATAAGAATATCAAAGAGACAAATACATAAGGGTATATAAATTCAAGAATGAAATATCATTTGTCGATACAACTAAACCTTTCAAAAATACAAGCGTCTATATGGGTAATTTCTTTCTTCATTTATATATTTAATAATAATCTATTACTATTCATACATTTAAAACTCCCTTATTACTTTCCTATATCTTTTTTCCTACCATAGTATTCTAAAAGTTTAATTCCGTCTGTGACCAGATTGTGGAAGTTTGAAGATCAGGACTTAGTGTCGTTCATTTAAAGTGGATGTAAACATGATTTGTATAAGAGCCAAAACAAATGCTGCTAATAAATTTATATAAAAGAGAATACTTATAATAACAAGAAATATAACAAATAAACCTCCTACGTTCGCTATTTCAAAAGAGGAATTGTATTGAACATTTGGTAAAGGATACAATTCTAAATTTATAAAAGGAGCCTATATAATATATATATATATATATATATATATATATATATATATATATATATATATATATATATATATATATATCCAGTCACGCTCAGGAGGAAGGGTGAGTAATAACAGTCTAGTGAAAGGAGGAAGAAAGTACCCTGAGAGGTACACTCTTAAACCACACTTTCCCACATATTGCCAAAACTGCGGGTTGTAGATAGGAAAGGGGGTGAAAGCAGGAAGAGTTGAATGTGTATGTGTGTGTGCGTGTACATGTTAGCATATCTACCTAAATATCTAGACGTCCTTTTTGACAGTTTGTGTACACTATTATAGAATATTAACAATAATTCTTTTTAAATAATTGTCAGAATGGTATTCGCTCAAACGGTTTAACATTCTTTTTTTCCCACTATTTCTAAAGTGTTGCTACTTTAGTTGATGTTTTAAATTCCTCCTCCTCTCGTTTCTGGGCATCGGCTGCTGACTAAAGGGAGCGGTCAGAGGGGATTGAAATTCCCTCGAGTTAGTTCTAATAGATTTCGGATTTTAATAACGTTCGAACATTCCCCCATTTTAGTTTTGCTCTTTTATTCAAATTGGAAAATATGCAAACCGGTTTCGGCCTGTACATTTTCTCATTTAGGTCTTTGAATGTTTTTTTTTTCCATTGAAGTGCCAAAAACCCAATATAACCGAGAGAACTTTTAGATACAAAGAAATAGAAACTCCTACATTAAATTTTGTGGGAATTATGTGATCCAGATATTCCGGTATAATATATAAATATCAATTCTAAAAGGAAAATGTAAACAACAAAATATTCGAATAGGTTCCAATAACCATGAAGTCACAACAATTCTTTTATAAGAAACATAAGTCTCTCTCCATGGTTTACATTTGATGAATCTACTCTAACGTTCTTACTGATCATGAAACATTTCATGTTAATTATTCATTACTTGTATACTTTGTTCATTTCCTTATTTCCTTTCCTCTGCGGGTTATTTTTCTCTGTCTGAGGCCCTCGGGTGTGTAACTATTTTCCCTCTTGGAGCTTCTAGGCTTATGGCATCCTTCTTTTCCAACTAGGGTTTTAGCTTGGCAAGTAATAATAATAATAATAATAATAATAATAATAATAATAATAATAATAATAATAATAATAATAATAATAATAATAATATTGTAGTTGTAGACCCTCTTTCAAGCATGTTTCATTAAATGAAATGGCCTTTTTCTTGCAAATGAGCTTTTTAATTGCTCTGATCTGCCTTCTTTCTTCAGCAATGCATAATTCCAGTAACTGTGCTATGTTTGACATAGATTATGTTCTAAAATTTTACAAAAAGCAATCTAGTCACAATAAGAGTAATCAAGGTAGGCTGATACACATTACAAGAGGGTACCTGATTTCTCCTCTCATCTTCAGGTTCGTCAAGTCTAGCACTGGTCTCTGATTGATCCATATGCGCTGAGTCCATATCCAGTTTGAGCCGGAACCCCTCTCCCATTGGCTGAGGCTCTGACCGGGAGGTGTTCCATCACAGTCAGGCTGCAACTACGCTTACTATCGTCGAAGCTGGGTAAAGTCTGGGTTTGAATAAGATCATCGTCAGTGCCCTAGATGACAGAAGGCCCTAAATCCTTTAAATCCTGCTCATCTAGCAAGAAAAGCCGAGCCTTAATACGATACAGATATTTTTCCTCCCCTCTTGCCATAGGAATGCAACCAACGATTTGTAAACCTCGACGCGGACGAATAGAATCAGCAGCCAACAACTTGCCTGCGACAAAGACTCTTCCAGCAAGTGTATCAGTCAATTAACAAGCAGCTTGGGACTCCCCGAACCTGGGATCTGAATGGCCGAACTGCTTGCCTGACTCCGAAGCCGGCTCAGGTGCAGGTTAGCCAATCAGCGCACCGCAATAGGAGCTCTGTCCGGACTTACTCAAATCTAGCAGAGAAGCAATTCCATTCCACATTAGATATGGAATCCACCCACAAGAACCAGTCAGAGACCAGCACCTGACTTAACGAACCAGCCACCCTGTATAGATAGAGCCAGCTCTTCCCACTTCCATTCAGAATCAGCCTGAAGATGAGTGGAGACACCCTGCACCGTCTCGCAATGCGTAGCAATCTAACTCGATTGTACTTATTGTGACTAGAATACAATTAGTAAATTTGTAGAAATTATTTTATGCATTTTGCCTCCCCTACTGATTTTAACCATAGCACAAGATAAATGTTTCTGATGCAGTTACCATTTTAATAATAATAATAATAATAATAATAATAATAATAATAAGAAGAAGAAGAAGAAGAAGAAGAAGAAGAAAAATTCTGTTTTGGAGCCGTTAACAATCAAACAGCTTGTGCCCCCATTAAATGGTTAGACTTCTTCCATAGTTCTATAGATAGCATTGTTGACGTCCTCCTTTCCAAACCAGACAACGACACTTAGTTTTTTAACTCCATAGAGATAGATACTAACTTAAGTATTCTTCACTTTTTAATCTTATATATTTTCTTTTTAGTTCATTTTTTAAATGATTATATTTAACTTTCATATTGTTTCATTTGTATTGATATTAATACTAAGTCATTTTTAATTTGTATATTTTGTATATTTACAGCCCTGATGATGAGACCCAAATTCTTGAAAATTTGGAAAATACATGTACGATGCCACACTGGCTTTTCTCCATCCTATTCATATTAAATCTACGGCTTTCCAGGTGCCCCAACCTTCCTATATATATATATATATATATATATATATATATATATATATATATATATATATATATATATATATATATATATATATATATATATATATATATATGGGGTGGGTGCTTATGCCTGATGTGGCTGTTAAGTCCTAGTCTGTGGTGGAAGAGTCACGGACAGTGTTCACAAGGAAGGGTAGGTGGTGGGCGGGGCTGTTCTAATCGCTCTCTCCTTCTTCTCCAACTAGCCTCCTGATTTTGTCTCCTCCTCTCCTCGAAGTTCATGGTGCCATGGTGTACTGTACTTCTCCAGGTTTTCCTGTCCCTTGCTGTTTCTTCCCATGAGGAAGGATCGATGTCAGTTAGAGCCAGGGTGCGCTTTAGTTGATCTTTATAGCGCCTTTTCGGGGCTCCTCGTGGTCTGGTGCCCTGGGTCAGTTCTCCGTAAAATATTTTCTTTGGGACCCTAGATGGATCCATCCTATGCACGTGTCCTATCCAGCGGAGGTGGTGGTGGATGATGGTGGCCTCCACGCTGATCAGCGAGGCACATTCTAAGACTTCAATGTTTGTGGTGTGGCTCTCCCAGGGGATTTTCAAGATCTGCCTGAGTTTCATTTGTTGGAAGCGTTCTAGGTTTTTAATATCGTTTCTATATAGCGTCCATGTTTCACATGCATACAGGAGCGTGGAGAGGACTACTGCCCTGAACACCATTATTTTGGTGGTCATTGTCAGTGCGTGGTTGTTAAATACGCGGCAGTTGAGTCAGCCAAAGGCGGAGTGGGCTGCCCTGATCCTGTTCTCCACGTCCTTTTTGCTTGTTGGAGCTGATGTTAGGATGCTCCCTAGGTAGGAGAACTGGTTCACCTGTTCTAGCGGTTGGTCATTCATTGTGGTATTGAAGTTTGGGAGCATCAGTCCTGGTGGATGTTGGACGAGGGTCTTGGTTTTATCTGTGTTGACTTCCATCCCAAAACGTTCGTAGGCAGAGTTGTATGCATCAGCTAACGACTGCAGGTCCTCTGCCGTCTGACCTGGGGTGGCATTGTTGTCAGCATACTGCAGTTCTCGCACTGCACACAAGGTGGTCTTGGTTCTAGGTTGAAAGTGCCTCCATCCATGTGGAAACGTAGGTCGACTGAGGGTGTGTCAGGGGGAATCTCGTTGAGCATTACTGCGGTGTATAGCGAGAAACACGTTGGGGCCAGAACACAGCCCTGCTTCAGGCCGCCATTGATGGGGAATGGGTCTGAAAGAGAGTTCTGGTGGCAGACTCTCCCAACCAATCCGTCATGGAGGGCACGCACCAGCTTGACAAAATCGGGTGGGTAGCCATATCTTTTGAGGACAGCCCACATGGCAGGTCGAGGTACTTTGTCGAAGGCCTTTTTCAAATCCCAGAAGATGAACATTATGGGCTGTTGTTGTTCGAGGCTCTTCTCTTGTAGTTGTCGCGCACAGAAGATCATGTCTATGGCCCTTCGCTAAGGTCAAAAGCCGCACTGGGACTCTGGCAGGACGTCTTCTGCGAGAATAAGGAGGCGGTCAAGGAGAATCCGAGCGAAAATCTTACTCGCGATGCTTAGTAGTGATATTCCCCGGTAGTTGTTACAGTTCTCCCTGTCTCCCTTCTTGAAGATGGTAACGATGTTTGCATAGCGGAAGTCACTGGGGACGGTCTTGGTCTCCCATATTTTCAGTATAAGGGGCATCAAACGGTTCCTCAAACCGGGGCCACCGTGAGTGAGGAGCTCCAACGGGATGTTGTCTGGTCCTGGGGCTTTGCCGGGCTTCATGCGCTGCAGGGCCTTGTTGAAGTCATGGATGGAGGGTGGTAGTGCCATTCAGTGACGGACGGGATGCTGCGGGGTCATTCGCAGGAGTTCGTCTGGGGTGTCTGCTTGGTCATTGAGGAGGTTCTCAAAGTGAGACCTCCACCTGGCCAGGATGCCCTCGCTGTCGGTGATGGTCGTGGACCCATCCGCGTCCTTCAGGCTGCCCACTGATGACCGTGTGGGACCAAATATTTCCTTTGTTGCTGCATAGAAGCTGCGCAGGTCACGCTGGTTAGCAAAACTCTGTATTTCTGCAGCTTTTCTTTGCCACCAGGTGTTCTGGGCTTCACGGATCCCTCTTTGGCAACCAGCTTCAGCCACCTTGTGAGCACATTTGTTAGCTGCTGTTGGTTGGTTTTCCAAATTCAGGCGTGCTTGTCGTTTGGTTTCAATGAAAAGAGAGATGGTAGCATCATTCGCATCAAACCAATCCTGCCGTTTCTTGGTGGTGTAGCCTAGTATTTCCTCCGCGGCACGGGCCATGGCGTTTCTGAGGGTGGTCCAGTGGTGCTCAACAGTGGCCTGACCCACGGGGTCTGACCGGTGTTGTTCGCAGGCCTCCTTGTAGTTCTTTGCCACCTGTGGGTTGCGGAGCCTACTACAATAAAAGCGTTGGTGTGGTACGCTGTCAGGTGACCTTCTGGGTGGTCGTACGGTCGTCACGGAGAGTCGGGAGATGATGAGTCTGTGGTCCGTCTAGCAGTCGTCCGCTACGGGCATGGATCGGGTGATGCGGACGTCTCCTCGGTCTCTGGCTCTGGTCAGGACGTAGTCCAGGGTGTGCCAGTGTTTAGACCGTGGGTGTCTCCATGTGGTCTTTTGTCGTTTTGGTAACTGGAAGGTGGTGTTGGTTACCACAAGTTGGTGTTCTGCACACAGACCCAGTAGGAGTTGGCCATTGGCGTTTCAATTTCCAATGCCATGGCAGCCGATGATTCCCTCCCACAGTTGATGGTCTTTGCCTACTCGGGCATTAAAGTCGCCAAGCACACCGAGCTTGTCATTGGCGGGCACTTCCTGGATGGTGCGGTCAAGCTGGGTGTAGAAGGCAGCTTTGTCATTATCGGTTGAGGTCATAGTCGGGGCGTAGACAGAGATCAGGGTGAGGTGTGTGTCCCGCGTGATTGGGATGCGGACAGTCATCAGGCGCTCACTGATGGCCTTGGGAGCGAGATTGTGCTGCTGCACTAGCTGGGAACGGATGGCGAAGCCGACACCGTGGATGCGAGGCTCCTCTAAAGCCTTGCCTTTCCAGAAGATGGTGTAGCCTGTTCCAGCTTCCCTGATGTTGCCCTCTTCGGGTAGTCTGGTCTCGCTAAGAGCCGCCACATCAACATTGAAGCGGGCTAGCTCCTTGCAGACGAGGGCTGTACGTCGTTCTGGGCGGTTGGTGTTCTTCACGTCTTGGAGGGTGCGGATGTTCCACGCACCTATGGTTAATATTTTTTTCTTGTTGTTTCGACCGCATTAGTGGGATGTCCACCAGCCGCGGTGAGCTGACCAGACGGGTTTGCCGTGTCCGATGTTTACCCCACCTTTTCTAGGGGCCTCCCCATGTGGGGTGAGCTGCGGTGTCCTCAATAGGCCAGCCCAGTCACGGGTCCAGCTGCCGAACTCTGGTGTCACTGCACCGTCACCAGAGAGCGACAGAATCTTAGACTCGCCGCCTGAGTGCAGTCGTGGGCTAAGGGCTTCCAGCTATCCAGGCCTGCCCCCTTCACCCACGGTGCTTTCGCCTCAGGACTTGGTGGTGATGATGATGATGATGATGGTGAGAAAGAGATGAATAAGGGTGGAGGAAATGACAGAATGCCAGTAGCTGGGTATATTGTTTTGGGTGGTCGTGGCTTTGCAACGGCCACGCACACACACTTGGCCCACACCGTTTTCACCGCGGCTCAAGACATATGAGACAAGCAGCTTCTCCGA
>NC_090747.1:17430371-17447871 GCF_036898095.1 Palaemon carinicauda
TGCTTCGTATGTCAATACATTTCATCAACGGTATTCGACTGATAATAACTTAGGATACTTCAGAAGTTCTGACAACAGGTTCCGAAACTGACTCTCAATTTTCTCTTTCTATCGAAGCATTTGAAGACTTTGACAACAATAATTTCAAGTAAGGTGACTACTCAGGATATACGTATGGTAAAGCTGACTCTCTCTCTCTCTCTCTCTCTCTCTCTCTCTCTCTCTCTCTCTCTCTCTCTCTCTCTCTTCGGGACTCGATCAGAAGTCGAATTCATTTTTACTAACGAATGTTCCGTATTCGTATTTTGATATCTTAGAAGTTACCCGCTTTGCTGCAGGTCTGATGTTTTGACTGTGTGGGTGACGTGGAATAGAGTAAGAGTTAGAGAGAAGATATATTCTTTGGAATTGTGCATTTAAAAAAAAAAGAACTAGTAACAAGTAGGAGAATTTCATGACATGTCATTTTCCGTAGTCTTTTTAGAGATGAGGAATAGAGAAAGAGTTAGGGAGAAGATATATCCTTTGTAAATATGCATTCAAGAAAAAGAACTAATAACTAGTGGTATTATTTCATGCCGTGTAATTTTCTGTGGTCTATTTAGCGACATGGAATAGAGTAGGAGTTATAAAGAAGATATATTCTATGAAATATTGCATTCGAGAAAAAGAACTAATCACTAGTTGGAGAATTCCCATAACATTTAAATTTTTGTGTTATATTTAGTGGAGTGTAATAGAACTCCATGCTATGTAATCTTTTGCGGTCTATTTAATGACCTGGGATAGTATAAGAGTTACAGAGAAGATATACTCCCTGAAAATGTGCATTCAATAAAGAGAACTAGTAACTATAGTCCATTTGATTTTATATGCACAGACTCACAGGGGTGCCCTTTTTGCTCGGAAAGGTTCCTGATACCTGATTGGTCTGAAAAAAATTTTGTCCAAACACCTTCATTTTTCTCAAATAATTACCAAGTAATATGAATCAAAACTTATTTACAAACCTATATTTCTCCATCAGATATATGTTTTATATGTAATCTTTTATGTTGTTACTGGTCTTGAAATATGATATTTTGTAATTATTCATTACTTTTCTGGTAGTTTATTTATATTCTTATTTCCTTCATTCACTGAGTTAAATTTCATTGTTTGAGCCTTTCGGCTTATAGCATCCTGCTTTTCCAGCTAAGGTTGTAGCTTTGTGAGTAATAATAATAATAATAATAATAATAATAATAATAATAATAATAATAATAATGTATATACCACGGCATACAGAATCATCAACATTTCAGAACTATAAAGTAAATAGCAAAAAAAAAAAAAAAAAAAAAAAATAGGTCATCTATAAGCTTTCTTCTCATATGAAAAGACAATCTCATATTGCTGGGAAGATAAAAAAAAAAGTTTCCAAAGGTTTGGGAAATGATGGAAAAAAAACCAAATATTCGTTTACTGTGGTAGAAAAACGAGTACCCAAAGATTGAGAGAAGAAAAAGACTTTTTTTTTGTCTTTATGTTGTTCGAGTTTATGACAAAATAATCACAATATATCCGTCAAGAATATCAACTATTCAAAAGACCGGACTATGTTTGGATTATATATATATATATATATATATATATATATATATATATATATATATATATATATATATATATATATATATATATATATATATATATATATATATACGTATATATATATATGTAATAGTTAGAATAGTAATATTACATGTTTAAAACAAATGACGTAATATGTCATGTTGGTTGGAAGAGCTAACCGTGAGATTTGCTGTAGTCATTCAAATTGTAAGCAGGATGTATAATGCTAAATTGACATTCTTTCTTAACGTCAACACATTGTCTCTTCGTGTGAAAGTTTGTGACGTCACCGGATGCAGGTGTCTTCCGATTCCGTCACTTAGCTAAATTAAAGGAAGCATACGATATTTGGGATATCGGTAATTTGTTCAGTTCATATCTAAACTTCACCAGAATTGGTCATGTGGACGAACACAGCTTCCTCCAGTGATGGAGATGTTTAACTCAGTTGTTTATTCACAATAAAACTTAAAAACCATTAAGATGTATTCAGTAAACCATTTAAATACATCTGAAAACAACTCATACTTAAATGTGTGCTTAAGACAGTAGCACACCAATAAATGGTGGCAGCGGTTAAACTCTAAGACAGCGATTAAACTCTAAGAATTAGAGAAATATCTTCAAGACTTCAATATAAAAGCTGTAAAACCAGAGAATGGTCTTCAAGACTTCAAAATAAAAGCTGTAATACCTGATAAAGATCTTCAAGAACTCAAAACTATCTACAAGAATCTACAATTTTGACTAAGTCCAACGGAAATGCTAACACCAACATATGTTAGTATACAAATTGAATCTTCAATCAACATCCTAGGAAACCCAAGGACTGGCGTTCAACAATTGCAAGACATATCCAGGAAGAACTACATTCAACAAGAAACTAGAACGAGACATCGCTAACAAAACATCAAGAGAGAGAGAGGGAGAGGGAGGACGTGTCGACTTCATATAAAGCTAAGTACAGAGATTTTGTATTCATTTCAGTTTGGGCAGTGAAGTGTAGTTATCACAAGTCGTTAGTCAATTATTACTGGTGTGAGTGAATTCCTAAACTTTGTTATAAGAAACTCCGAATTCTCATTTAGAATTTTTCTTTCTTTGTGCTAATTCCTTTTTCTTTCATAAACTCTTGGGGGGAAATGTATTGGGATTAGTAACATTGTTGGGGGAATTTTATTATACATATGCGTTTACGCAGTGGGCGTCTGTACTCATATAGATATTTTGATAGGATTGAAAGGGGTCAAAGAGATAGAAAAAAAAAAAATACAGCAGTCATGGCTCCTCCTGTCAGCCCTACCCCTGGACCTAGTGGTGTAGGCCAGGCTAATCCTCCTCCAATTGTGACGCTTGTAAATGCCAGGTCAGCAATCCTTCCTTTTCAAGGCCGTGTCAACGGGTTCTTGCCACAAAATGTGGAGTCATGGATTTCATCCGTTGATGCCCATTTAAATGCCAAACAAATCGTAGATCCTTTTGTACAATTACAAGAAGCTAAAAGTTTTATAGATTTTTCTAAAGGGGATGCGAGTGCGTATTTAAGAGGTGTTTCATTTCAGGAAGCAGTTACTTGGGATGATTTCAAAGTTAGGTTACGCGCGATTTATGGGGGTGAGGAAGCTTTGGATGTAGTGTTAACGTTACGAAATACACTCAATCAAGCCACTATGAATCGGCTTAATGTTGTTGAGAGAGCAGCTCTCATAGCTGATAGGCTTAACGAATATCAGGACATTTTAGGTAATTCCACTTGGGTTACTAACGATAATATCTCCGTGAAAGATTTTTTACGATTAATGTATTTAACTTGCATGACACTTATGTTGCCTGAAGCTTTAGTGCGGTGCTTTGATAAGAAGTTAATGCCTGCAAGTACGGAATTGGATGTCTATAAACAGATAAAGAAACACATGTCCAAGTGTCCAGATCTCGATCCCGTGTTAACTCAAGTTTTTGCTAAGAATGAAACAAAACCACAAACAGTGAACGTAATTAACAATCCCGTAGCGGGAGTGACGTGTTACAACTGCAAACGTCAAGGTCACATAAGCGCAGACTGTAGAACGAAATTTTGTTCAGTTCACAACACAGGATCACATTCTTATAGTCAATGTTACGCGCGTAAGACACAACAATATCCTAGAAATACACAGTCAATTCCACAGTCAGTTCCATATGGAAATAAAAAGAAAAATCCTCATTTTAACAATAAGAAGAAACAACAAAATGTCAATGCAGTTCAGAGTCCGAAACAAACAAACACTTCTTCAAATATCGCTGAGCCTGGGCCGTCAAACCAGACCTCGCAAAGTCAGCCTAATTTTCAGAATGTGCAGAGCAAAGCAAATACCACATAGTTAACTCTAGAGGGGAAGAGAGTGATGTTGGGTCAAGGTCATTTATGTCAACATCAATAGTATTGAATAATCAATTTAATGTTTTATCAGATAATTGTGAGACAATAGATTTTCCTATGAAACACACGGCCGAATTAAGTAAAACAGTGCATGCTCCCGTAGATTTGCAACGAATTCATACAATAATAAGCCAAAATGAGTTACGGCCAACCTTATATGCTGTAAATTTAGAACACAAATCCTTTACGTTATTTTTTGACTCTGGTAGTCCACGTAATATTATGGATTTGAAGACGCATCATTTGTTGTTTTCGAACTTTCCGATTGAAAAATCAGGAATCAGACTTTCAGGTATAGGAAATAATGAATTAAACGTCATAGGCATAACTCATATTCAGTTCAGAGTCGGTAATCGCACGTTTGCTGATACATTTGTTGTTGTGAAAAACATTAATATGTATCCAGCTGTAATTATAGGATACCCATCTATGGGAAATCAAAACATTATCTTAGCTCCTGCAAAGCATGGCGTGTATATCAAAGGGAAATTCTATAAGTCTTCTAATACTTTAAAGTCAGTTTTGGATAAAAAGGAGACGACAAATGTAACCGTAACGTACGTTGAAGAACCAATAACTTGTCTCACTAATAAAGAAATAATATACGCGACCCAGCAGAATTCTCGTTCACCCGTAATATCATCTTGCACGCAATATATCGAACCAAACATACCTTCGAATTTAATAGTGCAAATAAAGAAAACACTACCGGGATCTGAAATATTAATCCTTTCCGATACTTTGAAAACTAACGGATTGTCTGTCACACAAGCTATTTATACAGTAGGCTCACATCAGCAATGTAATATCGAAGTCTGTAATCATTTAAATGACACTTTAGTAGTTCACAAAAATCAACATATCTTGGATGTAGAAGTTTATAAACATCGTATTCTTACCGTTGCTGAAATCAATCACTCTCAATCAGTTGCGGATGAATCCCTTTTGCGATCTATTAAAAATAAAATCAGTAAGGACATTCAAGACGAAGAAATTCAGCAGAAAATTTTTGAACTTTTAAATAATTATACAGATGTCTTTTCCACTACGGATGGATCCTTAGGAAAAACAGATGTGATCGAGCATCAAATAAGGTTAAAAGACAAGAAAAAAATTATATATGTACCCTCGTACAGACTCCCTATGAAATTCCAGAATGAAATAAATGATGAAGTAGGTAAAATGTTAGAGGAAGGAGTCATTAGAAAATCAAATAGCCCTTATAATTTTCCTTCAATAGTTGTAACGAAAAAAGATCGAACATGGCGTATCTGCGTCGACTTTTGTCGTCTAAACAAGGAAACGATCCCTGATCGATTCCCAGTGCCATGTACTGACGATATTTTGTCTTTATTAGGTCAGAATAAATATTTTACCAGTTTGGACTTACTTAAAGGCTTTCACCAGATATCATTAGAAGAAGATAGTATCCCATACACAGCCTTCAGCACAGCCAGGGGACATTATGAATTTTTACGGATGCCTTTTGGTTTACGTTGTGCTCCTATAACATTTACAAGAATGATTAACATAGTGTTTGGAGACTTGTTAGGGGATATATTGCATGCCTATATGGATGATCTTGTAATCTTTTCCAACACCTTAGAAGAACATCTACGTAAGTTAGAACTAGTACTACAGAGATTAAGACAACATAACTTAAGGGTAAAGATTAGTAAGTGTGAATTTTTCAAAACAGAATTAATATATTTGGGTTTCATGGTGTCAAGCCAAGGTCTTAAAGTAGTCCATGATAAGGTGTCGGCTATACGTAATTTTCCCATACCTACTAATGTCAAGGGAATACAGCAATTTCTGGGTTGTAGTGGATATTACAGGCGTTTTATACGCAACTATTCAATAATAGCCGCTCCTTTAACTGATCTTACGAAGAAGGGCGTAGATTTCATATGGTCTGAGCAACATCAACAGGCGTTTAATACTTTGAAAGATGAACTGTGTAGTTCTCCTATCTTAAAATTTCCTGACTTCGGTAAGGAATTCTTCATTGCAACAGACGCCTCAGACTTAGGAGTAGGAGGGGTATTGCTTCAGCAATATGATAAACAGTTTTTCCCGATAGCTTTCTATTCTCGAAAATTGAGAACTTCCGAAAGTAAGTATGCAGTAATAGACAAGGAAGGACTAGCTATTGTTAATTCGCTAGTGCATTTTAAGTTCATAATTTACGTTTATCCCGTTAAGGTTCTTACTGACCATAAACCACTAACAGAGTTCTTTAAAGGCTTCAATCACAGCCCTAAACGAACTCGGTGGCATTTAATCATTCAAGATTTTGGCGCAAGAATCGGGTATTTACCTGGGAAAGCAAATATCATTGCGGATGCATTATCACGCAACCCCGTGTCATCTTGTACGGAGTCTTTAGCTGAATTAATAGATATATCAACATCCATGCCTATTGTAAAAACAATATCTGAACAAGAAGATTTAGGCTGGAGTGCTGAATTGTTACAGACTGAGCAAAGAAAAGATCAGAAAATAGAAACAATTATAAATGCTTTGAAAGGCAATCATAAAGAAAAAGAATATATAAAGTATAAGCAGCAGAATTATATAATCAAAGATAATATTCTGTGTAGGACTGTGACAAGGAAAACCCGCAATACACCACATGTAACTAACGACCAGGTAGTAGTACCAAACTCACTTATTTCCACTGTCCTGAATTGGTTGCATTCAAATCCATTACATGGACACCCTGGGTTCTCATTAATGTCACAGAAAGCCAAATCATTGTTTTATTGGCATACAATGCTTACAGATATAAAAAGACACATAGCTAATTGTCGCACATGTCAGGAAAACAAAGGGCATACGAAAACACCTGTCAGCTTAGGAGCTTATCCTGTTCCCAATCAACCCTTTGAAAGAATACATTTAGATTTGTTAACAGGATTTTACGAGTCAGACAGAGGAAATAAGCACCTCTTAGTAATTATAGATGCTTTAACTCGATATACAGAACTAATAGCGCTTAAAACTAAAACTGCGATTGAATGCGCTAGGAAGTTTTACGAGTGTTACATTTGTAAACATGGAATTCCACACATGATAATCTCAGACTCGGGTGGTGAATTTAATAATCACTTTCTTACCTCATTGTGTGAATTCCTCAACATAAAGAAGATTAATACCATGATATATCACCCAGAGTCGAATGGGCTAGTGGAAAGAGCAAATAGGAAGATATTAAATATATTGAGGGTAACACTAGGGGGATCAGACCCCAACTGGGATATTGCAATACCGGCGGCACTGAGTACTCTGAATCATTCATATCATATATCAATTAAAATGTCACCGCATGAAGCATTGTATGGTACCCCAGTTAGAACACCTTTCCATGTATTAACGCCTACAACTAATCTATCAAATCCTTTAAAAGAATGTATAAATGCAAGTATAAGTTGATATGATATCCTTCGAAAGAATTTAGAAGAATCACAAATCATAATGAAAAGGAATCATGATAAAATAGCGAAACCAACTAAAACATATACCGTGGGTGATAACATCTATATTCAAATCAATGTCAGAAAAGGGCTCAACTATAAACTAACACCTAAGTTTGAAGGCCCATTTAACATTTTGGAAACATTAACGGCCAATAGGTTTAGAATTCAAAACGTAGCCCAACCCACGGATGAGAGAATAGTACCATTGTCTCACATAAGAAATTAAAAAGAAAAGAGAGGAAAAGAAGTGAGGAAAAATTTTATTTTGTGACTAAAAGTTTTCTTTTTAATACAGGAGTAATTACATATATTTTTTCTCGTTACAGGTTTCCAAGATGAATTTTTTTGTTGTTGGGAGTGATATTGTTCGCTCAGACATTTTTTTCGTATGGGATGAGTTCTAAGACTAAGAATATATATTTTAAATATGGCAATATAGTTGAAAGACAAGAAGACATTTTTATTACATCAACCAACGTAATTGTCGAAGTGCATATGCAAGAAATTTTTCTTCAAGAGAATGATGTCACTAGCTTAAGAACCGCCATTTCAAGGTTTTCTGCATCATTGGATGAGTTGCATAGGAGACATTTTCATTTGACTACTAAGAGTTTGCTTGGATCAACATTAAAAGTTGCAGAGATGCTATCTGATGACTTGAAAAATAAGACTGGAGAGACAGGATCTTTGGCTTATGACCTTTTGATGTGGACTGTAGGACACGAACAAAAAGAAAGACGGAATCCGTTCATTTATGCTGCATTAAGCATCTTTGGGTCTGTTGCAAGTTTAGGTTTAGGACTTTCCAATCGTCTTAAAATTAGTAATCAAAATAAGAAAATTGAGTTCTTGACTCATAAAGATGAATTGATTATGTCAGAACTAAGAGATCAGTTAGCTTCAATCAATAAAATTATGGATTTGTTAAATGAACATTCAGATAATATCGTTCAAATTATGGAAGTACAGGATTTGTTAGCAACATTAACGTATTATGATTCAAAGATAGATCACATACATAACAGAATTGCACATTTCATTGAGAAATCCAAGGATTATGTAGAAGCTATCACGTTAGCAACTAAAGGTGTATTGTCGCCCCATTTGTTGCCTATACGTTACTTAAAATTAGTTCTGGAGAACGGAAGGGATAAACTAGGCTATGTTCCTTTGTTAGACGAACATAGGTTAGAATTTTATTACAGCCTAATTACAGTAAACGTAGATAATAACAAGATTAGGATTACAATTCCCTTTGATTCTTCTGATGCCTGGCAATCTTACAGGATATCACCATTTCCGACTTTCATGACGAATCACTCAAATCCAGTAATATCCAGTTTGACAGGACACGTATTGATTTCCCCAGACAAGGAAACATATACGGTCATTAAAGACTTAAATCAATTAACTCACTGTTCAGACGCAATGGATAGAAAAATATGTACAGCTGACTCATTTGAATTCCGTAAAAACTTGATGGATTCATGCGAGTTAGGTATAGTGCTAGACGGTGCTCTCTCCCATACAAGTGAAAATTGTCTGGATAAGCTTTATCCCTTTGACAATAAAGAATTCAATTGCAGACTAAATAATGGCTCGTGGATACGATACGACAAGGACGGCTTCAATGTATCATGCCCTGACGGATCCACATCCTTCAACCACATCTTCGTCGCAGCAGATGGCTGTATCGGGACTTCCACGAATTCCATGGTGACTGGTCTACGGACAATCATCAGAGAACGAGCTTACTTCGCGAACTTCACGTGGACCTCTACAATGCCCGCACTTCCTCTCCCCTACAACGGAAGTGTGGCAAAGCGGTTGATGAAACTTACCGAAAAGGACCACCTGTCACCGACTTACAAAGAGATTCTTCACCCTATATTACTGGCTAGTTTGTGTGTAACGGTGATAATTTTTATCGCCGTGAACATCCTTGTTTGGCGTAGGTTACGGCACAGCAAGCAGCTACAAAGGAACGAGTTGAATAGCCCTGACAATACCCCCTACCTGATCCAGTTCAAAGCTGTATGAGTGGCCACCTCATTCGCTAAGGGAGTAATTTGTCAGGAAGATGTTTTTATGAAAAGCTGATTAGTACGCTAGTAATATGTAATTAAAGAAATTCTCTACATTTGAATTGTTAAAAATACATTTAAAATAACATTTAAAAAATAAATAAAATAAAAAAGGATATAAATCATTTTTTTCTCTCGGCATCTAATAAAAATATATAAGCCGGAATGTTAAAAAAGAAAAGAGAAAAAAAAAAAATATAATAAGATATATAACAGAATCTATGGGCATCTAATAAAATGTATCAGCCCTATATATAAATATATATATATATGTACGAAACCGTGGTACGTGTACGTACCAGGAATTCGTATTTGTGCACTAAAAATTGAGTATCTTGTTTCTGACAAAGGTAACAATTATTCTTTATCAAGTTACCGAATCATTTGTAAGTCAGAATTTATTTTGTTTTTTGGTACCATGTAATCATTTGCTAGCAATGTACCATATATATGATCTTGGTTTTATCATGCATTTTTCTTTTTGCTTTGGTAATATCTTTTTTGTATGCATTATTGTTATTATTTTTTGATGTGCCTATTTGGACATTCGTCCTCAGTTGGTTATAGCTAATGTTAAACAAAGAATAATACGTATGTCCAGTCACACCTAATAACCATGTTTCGGCTTGTTGTTAAATTTTTGTAAAAAAAAAATTGAGATAGCTGGCCGAGCTAATGTAATAGTTAGAATAGTAATATTACATGTTTAAAACAAATGACGTAATATGTCATGTTGGTTGGAAGAGCTAACCGTGAGATTTGCTGTAGTCATTCAAATTGTAAGCAGGATGTATAATGCTAAATTGACATTCTTTCTTAACGTCAACACATTGTCTCTTCGTGTGAAAGTTTGTGACGTCACCGGATGCAGGTGTCTTCCGATTCCGTCACTAAGCTAAATTAAAGCAAGCATACGATATTTGGGATATCGGTAATTTGTTCAGTTCATATCTAAACTTCACCAGAATTGGTCATGTGGACCAACACAGCTTCCTCCAGTGATGGAGATGTTTAACTCAGTTGTTTATTCACAATAAAACTTAAAAACCATTAAGATGTATTCAGTAAACCATTTAAATACATCTGAAAACAACTCATACTTAAATGTGTGCTTAAGACAGTAGCACACCAATATATATATATATATATATATATATATATATATATATATATATATATATATATATATATATATATATATATATATATATATATATATATATATATATATATATATATATATATATATATATATATATATATATATATATACACACACATATATATATATATATATATATATATATATATATATATATATATATATATATATATATATATATATATATATATATATATATATTTGGGCTCAGGCATTGTCGTCGTGATGGAAGTTCCTAAAAGGTAGCTTCCTAGGGTATATTTGACTAAAGTGATATTCCCAGAGAATTTTACCTTAAGGTATCCAGAATTCTAACTCCTAGAGCGAATATCCCTAAATAAATCTAACAGGGATATCGCATAGTATCAGAGGACGTATTCTTGACATGTCACATAGCTAACTTCACCCCAAACAGTATTAACGCTTCGAGGGGTTACAGTGACAACAATCTGAAACGAGAATGAAAAGAGCTGCTCATGAGGAATCTCTCCTATTCTGTTTCCAGTGCGTATCTGATGAAGGCAGTAGCGCCCTCTTTATTCCTTTTCGTGTAGCTGTACTACTCGGTTTTTTCCCTTGTGTTCTCTTGTAATTTTGGATATAATTCAACATTATAATGCATTCTTCGGCCTCTTCTTCCTCTGGAAAGTTGAGTATTATCTTTACTTTGTATAAATGTAAGCTCTTGTCGTTTTGAATTAAATCCAAGTGATTTTAACGTAAATGATAGCTGTTGCCTACCAGAGGCATCCTGGATGCTGTCGCTCACTATATATGGGTCATTTAGTTAGCCAGAGCGATGTTCCCGGTTTTTATGCTTTGATAATCTACCTATTTAGCTCCTCTAGGAATTCTTATATGATGCCGTTAGTTTTTAGTTCGGCGATTTAGGTAACCGATCTTGCCCTTCACGAATCTTAGTAGCCTAGGCGTCTTGGCCCTAGTACTTTCATGCATGATATAAGTTTTCCCAGTGTTATGTTATTGAAGCTATAGGCAAATACTTTATACATGTAAGATATTGTTGAATTTTCTTTTCCAAGATTGTATACGAGAGAGTTTTGGTGATTTAGGTAATCGATTCTCAACGCACCTAGGCTTGTAGCCTATGGTATTGTAGTACATTTTCGCACATCCCCGATTGTTCTTTTTTCCTCCGGAGGCTAAGTTCAATCCCTCTCTCCCTCTGAGTAAGCCTTAGGCTTAATCCTAGCGGTTCTATTTGAATAATATTCAGGTATAACTATACTAGGATATGTCTGTCCTGACCTGATAACCAGAGTGACTGGTTTTCTGGGTTGTGTCAGAACATCAGAGTTTCTAGTCTGTGGTCTGCATCTTCTTAGCATGGAGAAAGAGTTTCCTTTGCTAGTTTAGGTGCAGAAACAGGAAGCTTTGCTTCCCTAGTCCACGTCTGAAGGATTCTGTACGAGATGATTCCTTCCTTTAGTGGTCTACCAGACTGTCGTGTGTTGTTGTTCTCGGGCTGGAGAATGAGTTTTCTCCGTTGCCTGGTGAAATAACTACACCTAACTTTGTTCTGGTTTGGAGGAGGATAGCAAGTATTGCCAGTCTTCCTCCCTAATAGACAGCTCTAGGTTAGGATGAGCTTCCCTAATTACTTAGTGTGTCTCTTTCTAGAACGAAGTTTATAGGACCCTTATCCCTTCCCCCCCTCTCTTTCTTTCATTTGGCTGCAGTCCTACTTCCGTACCTAGTGTAGGTTAGGATGGAGGACCGGCTCAGCTCTCTGCCGGCCGGCAATTATGTGCTGGCCAGCAGAGACCCTTTTCCTTTGCAGAGTGAACCCCAGACCTCTCTTCGTCTCCCTTCCATGTCTGCCGGTAGAGTCCGGCAGGCTATGGATTTCCTGGAATCCTGAATGCTACATTCTCCCCTTCCATATGTTTACTCTTTCTGATTGGAAGGTCGTATGGCAATGCCGCCTTATAACCTTACATCCATACGGTTTCTCTTACTTGTGTTTTGTACCCCTACCCTGGCTGCCGGATCAACAGCCGACAGCCAGGCAGGTGGAGGTTCTCTGGTTCTTAGCCACTGTCGGCAGACATGGGTATTGCTACCTTTGCCTGCCAGCAGTGGAAACACATCCCGAAATCTACTGGCCACTACGATTAGCGGCCGACAGCCGGGTGTTAGTGTTTTCAGCTGCCGGCTGGCACACATTTGCGAGCCAGTGACCTGCCGCCTATTAGTTAAAGGTAGTATATCTTTGAACTATACAGGGGTAAATGCCGGCCCCCGTGCCGGCACGTGCTAGCCGGCACAGCAGCATGCGATGTACAGTAGTTACTATATTTGTAGTGTAGTACACACTGCATTAATAAAACAACAGTACAGAGTTTGTTGTAACATTAAAGTTCTTCCAACATACTTATTATTATCTTGTACAGCCTTTTGTTGAGACCGTACAATATATAGAAAGTGAGTTCTTTCTGTATTCATTCTATCCCGTATATTAAAACCTTATTTCAAGGTGTGAGCTACACCTTAAATTTCCGTTTAGGAAATTACATAAGGTATTCTAGAATAGAATTAACCTTAGTTTTAATATCTTGGGAGGTTACAGCAATTGGCTGGACAGGAAATACAAGTATGTGTCTTTCCTTCTTTCTTTTATAGCTTTACTGTGTAAGCTATATGTTCTAATATTAGTGAAAAGCTTTCACTTGATACTCATGGATTTTTCTTCTCTTTACAGCAGGACCATCCGAAGTGCGGGAGTGTATTCTGCAATGTCCGCAGTAAGAACTTCTGTGGACATCAGTTTTGCAGGAGGCACGCAGCATGCGCAGCCTCCAGAGATGATCTCCGGTATTGGGACCCTCAGGTTTGTACAGTATGTTCTAGCCTGATTACTGAGGCATTTGACACCCCTAAGTCGACGTAGTCAAGGGATGCTGCCAGGAAAAAGTTACGAACCTGGGTGAAGGGGTTTTCAGAAAAACACCTCAGGCCTCTACCTTCCAAATGAGATAAGGGCCTACCTTTTCCCTAAAGCATCGGCGGATGTAGTCATTCCTCAGCCACAGGTGGAGATACCAACTGCCCAGAATCCTGTAGATTCTGAAGTCTCGGCCGCCCTTCAAGACATCCAATTGGACGATAAGATGTCAGAGGTGTCGGATTCTACAGAGAAGGACCTTCTAGGAAAAGGTCAGGAGGAGGAGCTCTCCCAGGCTCCTGAAGTAGAAGAGGAAAAAATCGACGAGGTGTCGGTTACATCAGTTCCGGAACCAGAACCTGTTCCCTCTACATCGTCTGCTATCCCAGATGAACTGGGAGGGACTCTTTCTTCTATTGTTGAGATGATTCAACAAATTCTAAAGAAGAATGATGAGAAGGAAGCTGCAATGAAACTGGAGATACGTAGACTTGCAGTATCACGTGGGCCCCAGAAGCGACTCAACGTGAAGGATCTTCCTATGTGCTCGCATACCAATCCTTGGAGGTATGCCGAACACATGACAATGACAACCGGGAAGATCGTTATATCAGAAAAGTTGGGAGCAATTCCCCTGGAAGAGGTGGAATTTTGGCCCAACAAAGATTCTTATCCGGACTGCTATGTCTGTCTTAGGAAGGAGCCAGCCTCAAAGGAGGAGACGGAGCCAAAGGAGGTCATAGTTCTTGACCATAGTAAAGCACAAGCATTACTAGCGAGCTCGATGAAAGAGAGGGGCTTCACGATCTCAAAGGTGCCAGCCTTGAGTTACAAGCTTCCCTCCTTTGTGGCCTATCCAACCAGAGCCTTTCCCTTCATGGAAAAGGGATATAAGGCAGCCTTAAAGGCGGTGGAGGCAGGGAAACCATGTCCCTCCTTGGAGGAGTGCAAGCCGTTATCTCTGACCTTGCCCTTGGACCAAGAAGATTGGAAGGACATCCACCTTACCTTCTCAGTCGGGAAGCTGGAAGCTGATATTGCCGAACGTCAGCTCGGTGAGGAACTTCCAAAGCTGTCGGAGGTTCTCTTGCGCAGAGAGCAAGAGACGAAGGAAAGAATTGCGGCATCGATGTCGTTGCAAACGACATTAGAAACGATGGCAAGTGACCCCCAAGAACCAGGATATGCTCATGGTAGTGGCCAAAACCCATCTGGCCACAGTTACGAAGGATCTCTTTAGCTTTATTAAAGCTAGGAGAGCCTGTAGAGAGTTCGTGTTCGCCTCGGCTGCGGTGAGGCACGAACCGAGGAAACTGATCTCTCGTATCTGGGGTAAGGACCTCTTTCCCAACGAAGTGGTTAAAGAGGTAGTAGACAAGGCCGCCACGGAGAATAGGAACTTCTAAAAAAGTGGGGCTTAGATCTTAAGAGAAAGTCTTCTCCGGATGAGGGTCCCCAACCCAAGAAGAAGACAAAAAGGCCTAGGCCATCCTCTCGGCCGGCTAAATCCTACCAACAGCAACAACAACAACTTCCTGTGACTGCGGTGCCTCAGATAGTGGCACAACCTCCAACCACGTACCAGGCGGTACCTCAACAAGTGGCGACGCAGTCGCCAGTTTGTAACCCAGCCTTCGAAAGGCAGACTTCTTCCTTTCGTTTGGAAGCTAGAGGAACAGCCAGAGGTTCTTTTAGATTCCTTTCAAGGGGAAGGGGATCCAGGGAAAAAAGCAGTCAAGGAGGCAAGGCCTCAGGTCCACAACAGCAGAAGTGAGATGCTTCCAGTAGGAGGGAGACTACAGCTATTTAGGGATCGCTGGACCTTCGATCCCTGGGCCCACAGCCTAATAAAGAATGGACTAGCTGGGAGCTGGAGCAGTCCTCCACCTCTCACTCAAACCCCGTTCTGGAAGAATATGTCCGAGAGCTCCTGGACAAAAGAGTAATCCGGAATGTTAAGTCCATCAAATTCCAAGGAAGGCTGTTTTGTATTCCAAAGAAGGACTCAGAAAAATTCAGAGTCATTCTAGACTTGTCGCCACTCAACAAGTTCATAATGAGCTACAAGTTCAGAATGCTCACACTTCAACACATAAGGACCCTACTGCCCAAAAGGGCATATACCGTCTCTATAGACTTGTCTGATGCTTATTGGCACGTTCCAATTAAACGTCACCTCTCCTTCTACCTAGGCTTCAGGTTACAAAGAAAACTTTACGCCTTCAGAACCATGCCTTTCGGGCTAAACATAGCCCCAAGGATTTTCCCGAAGCTTGCGAACACAGCCGTCCATCAATTACGCCTAAAGGGGGTCCAAGTAGTAGCCTACTTGGACGACTGGCTTGTGTAGGCAGCATCCAGGACAGAATGCATGCAAGTTTCTAAGATAGTGATCCAGTTCCTGGAACATCCTGGATTCAAGATCAACATAAAAAAGGCTTGACTTTCTCCAGCTCAAAAATTTCAGTGGTTGGGAATTCACTGGAATTTGGAGTCACATCGACTTTCCATTCCTGGGATCTATCAAGAGACTATTGAAATCCAAACGGATATCAAGACACGAACAGGAGAGAGTGCTGGGCTCTCTACAGTTTGCTTTGATAACAGATCCAGTGCTAAGAGCACAGCTAAAGGATGCAACAGGAGTCTGGAGAAAAAATGCATCAAATACCCGAAGAGATCTATTGAGACCACTACCGACTCGACTGCGAATGCTTCTCAAGCCGTGGTCCAATGCCAAGCAATTGAAGAAATCAATACTTCTTCAACCTCCTCCCCCATCAGTGACTATCCACACAGACGCTTCAAAGGAAGGCTGGGGAGGTCACTCTCATCGGAAGAGAGTCCAAGGAGCTAGGTCCAATCTTTTCCAGTCATTTCACATCAACTTTCTAGAAGCCATGGCAGTACTTCTGACACTAAAGAAAGTATCTCCTCGCCACTCGACCCACATAATACTGCTTCTAGACAGCGAGGTGATAGTGAGATGCCTGAATCGACAAGGGTCGAGGTCACCTCAAATCAACCAAGTGATGTTGGCCATATTCCGTTTGGCAGAAAGGAAGAAATGGCACCTGTCAGCAGTTCACATTCAAGGGTTCCGCATTGTGACAGCGGACGCTCTATCCAGGTTTACACCAATAGAGTCAGAATGGTCCCTTTACACAGGATCATTCTCCTTCATCTCGAGTCAAGTCACGGAGCTGCAGATAGACCTCTTTGCGACGAAAGACAACAAGAAAATAGATCGTTATGTGTCCCCATACGAGGATCCGCTAGCGGAGGCAGTGAAAGCTATGTCCCTAGACTGGAACAGATGGTCCAGTATTCATCAGTTCCCTCCGCACAACCTCCTTTTGAAGGTCCTCGACAAACTGAGATCCTTCAAAGGGAAAGCGTCAATAGTGGCCCACAAGTTGCCAAATAGCGTGTGGTTTCCTGTGGCATTGGAACTACGACTAAAATTCTTACCGCTACCGGATCCATCCCTGTCTCAGCGAGTAGAGAAGTCGACTGTCTTCGCTTCATCACAGAAAACCCGGAACTTACATCTCATGACTTTATCTCCTTAGTGATGAGATAAAGATTCGGTGTCAAAATTTATTTTAGACTTTTGGAGGAAACCAGAAGACATTATGAGGCTTCAGGGAAGAAATCTCGACAGATTCCTATTTATCATTCTTCATTTACCTTCATGAGTAAGGTTTAGCAGCCAACACAATACTATTGTTCAAGCCTGCCTTGACAAGACAGATACTATATGCCTTACAGGTCGACCTTTCTAACGACGTTCTTAATGAATTACGAAGGCCCATGCTAGGCTTAGCTCTTCAGCGC
>NC_090747.1:17455371-17462871 GCF_036898095.1 Palaemon carinicauda
AATGTTTGTTTGCAATTCATTAGTTATATTATGAATTTAACATTATATATTATATATATATATATATATATATGAATATATATATATATATATATATATATATATATATATATATATATATTTATATATATATATATATATATATATATATAATATATATATATATATATATATTTATATATATATATCTATATATATATATATATATATATATATATATATATATATATATATATATATATATATATATATAGATATATATATATATATATATATATAATATATATATATATATATATATATATATATATATATATATATATATATGTATACCATCATCATCATTATCATCATCATCATCATTATGATCACCATCATCTCCTCCTCTGCCTATTGAAGCAAAGGGCCCTCGGTTAGATTTCGCCAGTCGTCTCTATTTTAAGCTTTTAATTCAATACTTCTCCATTCATCGTCTTCTACTCCACGTTTCATAGTCCTCAGCCATGTAGGCCGGGGTATTCCAACTCTTCTAGTGCCTTGTGTAGGCCAATTGAAAGTTTGGTGAAATAATCTCTCTTGGGGAGTGCGAATAGTATGCAAAAAAACGATTTCCATCTTCCGATCAACATAATATCTTACACATGTGACACGCCAGTAATCTCCCTTATAATTTAATTTCTAATCCTGTTCGACCATTTAAAGCTAAATAATTATAACGGTTGTTTTATTAATATATATATATATATATATATATATATATATATATATATATATATATATATATATATAATATATACTGTATATATATATATATATATATATATATATATATATATATATATATATATATATAACGGTTGTTTTATATATATATATATATATATATATATATATATATATATATATATATATGTATATATATATATAATTATATATATATATATATATATTATATATATATATATATATATATATATATATATTCTCAAAACAACTGTTACAATTAACATAAAAAAATCCAGCACGGAATATTTCACTGAATTGTGTTGAACGTAGGGTAATATTACGAAATCCAGATCAAACGAGATAGTCGAGTAAAAGCTTTTTAGCAGCCGGGCTTCTGTAATGTTGTTATAGGAGGAGGTAGCTGCTTCCCCTGGGAACTAAATTTAGCTAGCCAAGCAAGCATACATCACGTCGCTATAGACTATAGAGGCTGCTCATTGTTCCATAGTTTCTGTATTTCTTGTTTCGAGTTTTCAAACTTTAGAACAGGAACAAACAACTATAGAGAAAATAACATATCATTCGAAACAAAAAGTATAATTGCATATTTAGAAACTTAGTAAATTACTTAATTAACTTTGAATTCTTTTATTAAAATTGGATATAAGCAGTCTACATAAATTATAGAATTTTATTTGCTTAAAATCCTTGGACAAGGTTTTTTTGGTATGTATAGATTATCCATGAGATGATAAACTATATCAACGGAAAAAACCAAATGCAAACCAGTAAAGTTCATTGATAATCGTGAACATTTCTCTCTCTCTCTCTCTCTCTCTCTCTCTCTCTCTCTCTCTCCTCTCTCTCCTCTCTCTCTCTCTCTCTCTCTCTCTTATTCAGGTGCAATATTTCAAGGAAAAACAGAAACGGGAAGTCTTCTTAAGGTAGCTGGAATTAAGGATAATGTAAATGATGAATCCAGATTTAAGCATCCGGTTGAAGAAGAACTTGAATTTCTGAACCTTGGTTATCAAGAAGGCGGATTCCAATATCCGGTTTATGAAGACGACGGATTTGAGAATCTGGATTTAAAGATCCGGATAAAGAAACAATCAGTTTTAGGGATCAGGTTAAAAAAGAAAACAAATTTCGTGATCAAGTTTTAAAAGAAAACAGATTTCGTGATCAAGTTTTAAAAGAATGTGGATTTAAGGGATCCGGATTAAGAAGAGACGGGATTTAAGGATGTAGATTAAAGAAGTCGGATTTTGGAATCCGGTTAAAGAAGTTGTGGATCAGGTTAATCAAGAATTAAGATTCTAATATCAAGTTGATGAAGATGTTTGATTTAGATACTCTGTTGAAAGATAAGATAGATTCAAGGATAAAGAAAAAAAACAAAACATATTTAGGAATCCAGTTAAATTAGTTAAATAAGAAATATGGTATGAAGATCTAGTTCAAGAAGAAATTGCAATTAAGGGTTTGGTTAAATGAGAAGCATAATTAGGGATCCGGTTGAAGAGTCTGGTAATGTCATAATCTTGAATTCCGGATTTAAGCATCCGGGGAAGAAGGAATGGTTTATATAACCGATTTTCCAATTACTTGTTCTGTTAGGGAAATGGAGGAAATCCATTTTAACTAATTCGAAACTCTAGAAATATATCATTCATCATATTCTTCTTATTTCTTATTTTCATTCCAATACATCAGAACTAATTGAAACAAGAACGGGCTTTCGGTAGAGCCCATACCTTCGCCGAGGCCACCATTGTCACCAAGAAAACATATGACGTTGTGGTTATTTGATCGTAAAACACATACATAGCAAGATAGGCAATCGGAGTATGCACATTTTGGCACTACTTTCATGCAAAGCATATAAAAATTGTCTACGATATGGCAATAAGAGGTTTTTGACATTTTAGTGACCTTGACCTTGAATAATTTCACCCGATCTCTTCAAAATCGAATAAATTCTTCCTTAGATCATGGCCAGTCATCCCACCAAATTTCATGAGATTTTGTCTAATAGTTCAGTTGATATGCGAATCATAAACAGACAGACAGTCACACAAACAAATAAACACACAAACGAGGGCAATGGCAGCTCTATAACATGTTGTATATCAAATATAGGTAATTTCATTATTTGCATTTTGGTACAAGATTCGTGCAAATCGGATGCAAATTGACCACGATATCGCCAAAAGATTTATTTTTACCTTTTCGTGACCTTCACTTTGACATTTGGCCCAATCACTCCCAAAATCTAATCAAATTGTCTTCAGATTATGGCCAATCATCCCACCAAATGTCATGAGATTTTGTCTAACATTTTTGAGTTATGCGAAGCACAAACACACAGACATACAAATATATGCCTATCAAAACAGCTTCCACCGCAACGAAGTTTGCAAAGGTAATAAACTCTTTAGGATGTCTTTAATTATTTTACCAGTATTAAAACATATTCCATGCAATTTCGATAAGGACTTCCATTTTCTTCTTGATTTCAATATAATCTTTATTTCTCACCAAAACTAAAGCTTCATTATGATTGAATAAATAGCTTTATAATTGAAGTGGCGCTCGCTCAACAATTCCTTTTTATCATGAATGAAACTAAGATAAAATTAGACTTGCTGGAGATTCCAACTTTGAGTTAAACATCAAACCAATATTTTGAAATCCAGATATCCAATTTCTCATTTCTGATTGGTATAGTGAACGTGTCAATGCGCCTGTTTCGGCCTCGCTCCCAATCACCGAACACGTGATAAAGTTTGGACGCAAAGGCAGATCACTTCATTTGGATACATTACTTTCAATAAATCCTAAACATTGATTGTACATATAGGGATTCGATGATGATTTTTATTTGACAAAAGAAAATGATACTGGAGAACAGCAACAAATGTAGTGTTTTTAACACATACTACTGTAAAATCTTTGTCTATAGGTGCTACAAAAAGGCGACAGGCAATATCAATAACACTTGAGACAAAATGACTCTACGTTTTTAAGGTATCATGATGATCATTCCATCGAATACCGTACAGATTATGGCCATTAATCTCAACATTGATGGCATTATAACAATTATCAAATAACCTGTCGTATATTACTAAAACATAAAAACTTTAGGTTTTGTCTCAAAAATAGTTGTACAGAATTTTTCATATTACTTTTATTGTTAACATCAAAATCGAACTAAAATCAATGGCCAACTAGACCCGAGGTCCTGGACTAGCCCTCTGATTGGTTAGGGACAGTTCAACAAATTCTACCATTCACCTCTACATTTTATGAACCGGCCAAACTTCTTCTAATCAACAGTATTGCAGACTTTTTGCTGAACCTTCAAGCAACAGTCCTTATAATTTGCATATTTACGACCGGGAATTTTTTCATGAATTGATTTACTTTTGTATCACAACTTTTATGAAGTCACATTGGTTAAAAGAGATTTAATGATTGCAAGAATGAATAAATCAAATATCTGATTTTTAATACTCGTCAAATATATCAAGAATTGCAGTCTCCTATCAATCAGGTTCTTAATTACCTCAAAACCATGATTTGAATTGTTCCCTTGCCTAAAATAGCCTTATTATCGTGTCATTGATTTGACCAAATTTATTACTGAGCGAACCTATTTTAGAATCACTGGGCAGTTAAATTGTCAAAGGGATGATAAGATTTGTTGTCCGGACAAGTAATTATAGAATATTCATTGGAAGCCTCAGCTAAATTATTAAAATAAATTCCATTATGCTCTAGATTTTTGGGGTATTCTTAATCACTGATTTGTTGTAATTATGTTCGAGTCAATAACATCTGGTATCCATCCCAGGATAAGAAATGGCCGTGGCATTGAAAAGTTTTCTATTTTCTATGAAGCTTTAATTTAATCCTGTGTAATAAACTGGAGTTCGCATTAAAGATGAAGAGAAAGGATAACAAGTTTACTAAAGAGTTTTCTTTATGTTATTTGAGAGACAAATTTTCGGATCTGAGATTTTCACCCTATCATTTTATGTGCTCTTTTCTTAGCGAATTACTGATAATGGACTACAGTAAACGAATATTTGCTATCACATAATTATGATGGATATAATGATATTTGCAGCCAAACTTCATTCCATAAAAGTAATCCCAGCAGGAAATTATTGTGAATTTGGTTCTTTAAATATGTTAGAGTCTTTGTAAGTAATTACAAGCTCGAATTTATACCAAACTGTCAGTATGTGTTCAAGAGTGTGTGTGTATGTGTGTTATAGGAAATACAGAAAAAAGAACCCAGTTATAACAGAGCGTGTTCTTAAAGGAAAGGTAATAAAAGAAGAATACAAGGAAGTCATCAAATATTCTTTCTTGTCATAACACACATATATATACACACACACACACACACACACACACACACACATATATATATATATATATATATATATATATTTATATATAGAGTATTTAAATTTTTGAATGGTATGAGCTAGTTATGGCCTAGTTTTGGGACCATTAAAGAAAATAAACGATGTTTGGTTAAAAAAAAAAAGGATAAGATCCTGTTGAAGAAGTGGAACAACAATGAGTTTTCATTGTACGAAAAAAAAAACAACTTCAAAGAAACAAAATATTCTTGAGGACAACAGCAAAGAATTAACAAATATGAATGTACTTATTGTTGAGCGAAGAGAAAAAAAATGGTTAGATACAAATATGAGCTGTTAAGGAATTACATCAGTGCTGAATGCTTAAGCTCTGCATTGTGAATAAAAGTGGATATAATTAAGGTAATTGTGTCAAGTATTAGGAATCACGGCCTTTTTTTCAATTTCCTCGGTAACTCTTCCTTGCATTCTCTCTCTCTCTCTCTCTCTCTCTCTCTCTCTCTCTCTCTCCCTTAACCCCAAGGGGGTTATTTTTTTCCCAGCACATTTTGCAGTATATTTTCTTTAAATTGCTCTAACAGCCTTAATTTTATCATAGAGAGGTCAGGTTGGTCTCATTCTCTTGAAAATGCCTGAATTTTCTCAAAAAATTATCAAAAAATATGAAAAACTAATTTTTATAGCATTTTTTTGCAAGGACGTACCAGTACGAACATGGGGTAAAGGGATGGCTTTTGTGAAACGTACCAGTACGTCCTTTGGGGGTAAAAGGGTTAAGATGTAATGGTTAACAACTAAGGAACAATCTTAGGGATTGGATGTTGAATTATCAATTTGCTTTATGCATACATTCTTACAATTTCAGCGTTTGAAAATCAATCTCTGATGGGTTTTCTTTCAGTGTTTAGATGAAATTTTTGGTGGCGCCGATGGTTTTAACCTTATGAGAAATATTATCATCTATGGCGTTACCCTTGGACATGACCTTCTATCTCAGCTATACTGTCATGCAGGACATTCCCTTTGAAGCATGCTTGGTGAAGTGATATTTTATCAGGGCAATTGCAGTTTCTGTAACTCTCTATGTCCTTTAATATGTGAGGAAGACAACGGGACTTGATTTTCGAACTTGTTCATTAGCGAATGAACATCTTTATATTTTACCAGTGCTTATCTACAGACTCTCGTCAGCTATGTGTAATAGTCCCTTGTATATGATTTTGTTTATCAAGGAAAGCATAATTAAATATGCTTGGTACTGGCAGCGCTCTAAAGCCTAGCCAAACAATGAAGATAGTCTTCTGTACTCTTTTTTGACTGAGGGTGGGAAAGGGCCAGGTAGATGAATGTCTGAGGGCAATATTGCATGGGAGGAACAGATATTGTTCATTGGTTGGAGGAACCGATAATTTAGGATAAGGTGGTTGGTAACCTAATTACCAGGAATTATCAACTCGTAAGATTAAATGATAACGATATGTATGCGTACAAATCGTAGGAAAATGTGAACCATATAATACAAAATACCAGGATACTCAAAATGAAATGGAAAAGATCAATGGTGGTTTATTAGATAACATCTTCATCACCTGTCTAGAAAGAAGAAATACTGATATGATATTGGGGAAATAGAAGAAAATAATAAGTTGAAAGGAAAGGGATGAAGTAATATATTTCCGAAGATTCAAGAGTATCTATATATCATGGAGAACTCCCAGGGGTTTATCAATGTGGAGAGAGTATCTGTTTCAACGTTGTTCACTTTCTATATTTCCTTGGTAAAAGAAGAAAAAGAAAATTTTGAGTTCATATATTAAACATTTGAAAACACAAGATTATTGCTACTTATGAAAATTAGAATATATATATATATATATATATATAAATCTCTCTCTCTCTCTCTCTATATATATATATATATATATAGATATATATATATATATATATATACATATATATATATATATAAATATATATATATATATATATATGTATATATAAATATATAAATATATATATATATATATATATATATATTCATATATTTTTATATATTTATGTTTGGTCTCCTTGATGAAGACATTACTTCCTATCACTTATTTTCCTCAGTAAAACCATACATATGTTTCTCTTAGAACTGTACAGATAGTATTCGAACACTCTCTCTCTCTCTCTCTCTCTCTCTCTCTCTCTCTCTCTCTCTCTCTCACACACACACACACACAAACACAATCTTTTTGGTTATCAAAAAAGGCTTGTCCTTGAATTTATGAAGCATGAATATCTGTGTAATGCATGACATGATACTAATGCTGATTTTTTTCCAATCAGCTTATGCGGTTCATTTGCGTTCTATCGTTTATATATTCGAATT
>NC_090747.1:17472871-17502871 GCF_036898095.1 Palaemon carinicauda
AATAAGAAGTGGATTTTTTGTTCATATAATAGCTTTCTTTTATACTTACTATCAAAGGTATTCACGTTTGTATTTTGGACACTAAAATGGAATTTCCTAGAAAACAAATGCCATTAACGGATATAAAACGGAACGAAAATGGCTAAGACGCACAAAGGGCTTGAATGCATTATTTGTTGATAGCTAGAAGAATGTTTGGAAGATTGAAAGATGTGCATGTGTTTAGAGATATGGCAAACGGTATGTCTGATCATTTTGGTGGAAGGAAAATTAATTGTAGCAAAAGTATGGGGGAATAGAGTGAGGGGATGTAAAAGGGAGCTAATGAGGGTTGGCGAGTTAATAAAACGTCAGGTAAAATGAATGTCTAGAAAGGTTGAAAATGTCATGTGTCAGAGTGAAAGTGAGACAAACTGGTAATTTAGAGGAGGAGTGTAAGTTAGTAAAAGAATTTTTTTTTGGAATTGCAAGTGATGTGTATAACAAGAAGATTGTTGGATGCAGCATGAGGAAGGGCAGTGAATGATGGAATGAAGGAGTGAAGGTAAAAGTGGAAGAGAGAAAGAGGGCATTTGAAGAGTGGCTGCAGAATAATAGTGTAGAGAAGTATGGAAGACATAGAGAGAAAAATGTGGAAGTAAAGCACAAGGTAACTGAGACAAAGAGGGCCTCCGACCTTAGTTGGGGTCAGGGATTGGGTCGTTCAAATGAAGAAAATAAGAAAACGTTTTGGAAAGAAGTGAAGAGAGTAATGAAGTTTGGTTTGGGAATTGAAGAGAGAGTGATCAATGGAAATTGAAGGTTGTTAAAAGGAGAAGAGGCAAGGAAAAAGTGTGCAGAATATTTTGAAAGTTTACTGAGTGTTGAGGATAATAGGGAGGCAGATATAATTGCTGTTGCAGGTGTTGAGGTGCCAGTGATGGGAGATGAGAATGAGAGATAGATTACAAGAGAGGAAGTGAGGAGAGCATTAGATGAAACCAGAGTAGGAAAAGCATCTGGTATAGATGGTGTGAAAACCGAGATGTTAAAGGAAAGGGGGTGTGACTGTACTTCAGTGGTTGGTGAGATTATTTAATATGTGTTTTATTGTGTCAATGGTACCAGTAGATTTGGTTTATACATTTTTTACCATTATATAAGGGTAAGGGAGATGTGCATGAGTGCTGTAATTCAATGGGGGTATTAGTTTGTTGAATGTGGTTGAAAAAGTGTATGGTAGAGTACTGATTAATAGGATTAAGGATAAAACAGAGAATGGAATCTTAGAAGTAAAGGGGAGTTCTAAAAGAGGTAGGGGAGGTATGAATCTGATTTTTACAGTTAGTCAGATATGCAAGAAATATTTAGCAAAAGGTAAGGAGGTGTATGATGGTTGCGTCTATGGATCTGGAGAAAGTGTATAATAGAGTTGATAGGGAAGCGATGTGGTATGGGAAGAGGTTATATGGAGTTGGTGGAAGGTTGTTGCAAGCAGTGAAGAGTTTCTACAAAGGTAGTAAAGCATGTGTTAGGATAAGTGAGCGACTGGTTTTCAGTGAGAGGGGGCTTATACAGGGATGTGGGATGTTGCCCTGGTTGTACAACTTGTACGTTGATGGAGTGGTGAGAGAGGTGAATGCTCGAGTGCTTTTACGGGGAGTAAAATTGATAGACGAGAATGATCATGGGAGGTAAATCAGTTGTTGTTTGCGGATGAAACTGTACTGGTTGTAGACGATGAAGAGAAGGTTGTCAGATTAGTGACAGAATTTGGAAGGATATGTGAGAGAAGGAAGTTGAGAGCTAATGTGAAGAATAGGCTTATGAGATGTATGGGAAGGGAACATGAAGCGAGATTGAATGTCATATTGTTTGGAGAGTTACTTGAGGAAGTAGATCGGTTTAAGTACTTGGGGTCTTTTGTTGCAGCATATGGTGGAGTGGAAGCAGATGTACATCAGAGAGTGAATGAAGGATGCAAAGTGCTGGGGGCAGTGAAGGGAGTGGTAAAGTAGGAGGGTTAGGTATTGATGTAAAGAGAGTTCTGTATGCGAAAGTGATTGTACAAACTGTGATATATGGATCGGAGTTGTGAGGAATGAAAGTGAGGGATAGACAGAAATTGATAGCATTTGAGATAAAGTGTCTGAGGAGTAGGTCTGGTTTATCTTAAGTAAATAGGGTTAGAAACGAAGTAGTGAGAGTCAGAGCAGGTGTAAGAAAAAATTTAGAAGCTAGAGTGGATATGAATGTGTTGGGAGAATGGAAAATGGGAGAAGTACAAGGGGAAGGCCAAGGTTTGGGTGGATGTATGAAGTGAAGGAAGCTCTGGGTGATATTAGCATAGATGTGAGAGAGGCTAGAGAGCATGGTAGAAATAAGAATGAATGGCGAGCTATTGTGACGCAGTTTCGTTAGGCCCTGCTGCTTGCTCCGGTGCCTTGGATGACCGCGGAGGTAGCAGCAGTAGGGGATTCAGCGTTTTGAAGCTTCATCTGTGGTGGATAACGGGGGAGGTGTTATGTATTATTGTAACAATGTACTATATTATTTCAAGTGTTTCAGGTATTGCACAACATTGCATCATATTGCATGAATAAGACATGTTATGCTTTATACGTAAGAGTAATGATTTGTTTTGGTATTAGGATTCAAACATTTGTTGATTACCTCAGATAAGATGTGATTCTTTATGATTTGTACTGGAGTAGGATTTAAGTCTTTTCAGAGCGATGCTCTTTTGTTTAGCAATGTTTTGTTTTATGAGACTGTGTAAGACGCTCCATACACACTTGGGAGTCAGCTGTCACAGAGTGAAGATTATAATGTAGTCTTTTATACATTAAAGGTATCTTTTAGAATACCAACGTCTTATTATCCCTCAAGCACACATCGACGAGATGGGATTAGCTGAGAAATAATTACTAACGATTATTCATCTATGTTCCAGGTAATTATTATGGTTAATAGAACTTCCTACCTAAGCATCAATACCTAACCTTTGGCGACGAGATGGGATTAGCTGAGAAATAATTACTAACGATTATTCATCTATGTTCCAGGTAATTATTATGGTTAATAGAACTTCCTACCTAAGCATCAATACCTAACATTTGGCGACGTTTGAGGACGACGGACAAGCAGGGAGAAGCAAGCAGGGAGAAGCATTGGTCCCTATGCACAAGGACGGCCAGCACAAGAGAAGGTCTTTGTACATAAGGGAACAAGAGTAAAATCGCCCAATGAAGATTTTACCAGCAGCAGAATAGGAATTTCATCAAATACACAAAAAGGGTGAAATTTAAAGTTGGGTAGGTAGGAAGTATACTTGTGACTGCAGAACAGTAACTTAACCTACCACAGTTATTAAGGTAAGCAAACAAAATGCCTTTTAATATAGAACCCCCTCAAGCTTTCAGCGTCACTGCTGAGCCTAATTCTGTTGCAACACGATGGCAACAGTGGTGTGAGGAATTTAAGATTTATTTAGAAGCATTAGGGAACATGAAGGATGCACAAAAGAAGGCATTATTACTTCATACAGCAGGTAGGGAAGTTCGGGAAGTGTTTAAGACTTTGCAGCCTACAGATGACACAAGTGAAGCTGCATTTAAGGCTCTTACCACATATTTTGCTCCTCAGGTCAATAAATTTTTTGAAAGATACCAGTTTTCAGCGCAAGCTTATCAGAAAGAAAATGAAAGTTTAGATGCATTTGTGACTAGACTAAAGAATTTAGCCGTTTCATGTGAATTTCTAGAGTTAGAAAATGTTATCATAGATCAAGTAATTGCACATTGCACATCAGAAGAGCTAAGAAAGAAATTATTGCAAGATAAAGATTTAACATTAGAAAAGGTATTGATAACAGGCAGAGCTTTAGAAACATCAAATAGGCAAAGTAACATAATAGGTAGTTCTACAAGCAATAGAATGGAACATTCTAAAATTAATACAGTAGGTTCTAAGTGGAAAACCAATGAGAATCCGAGAAGGAATATGTCAAAGCTTAGTCATAGAAAAGTGCCTAACACTAATGTTCATAAATATCAGAATCAGGCTTATACACAGAAACAACAGGAAAAACCCAAGTGTTTTAGGTGTGGTAAAACTGATCATCTTGCATACGAAGCAAAGAAATGCCCTGCTACTGGACAGACATGCCAGAATTGCAGAAAGCTGGGTCATTTTGCAACTGCTTGTAGATTCCCTAAACAGTACGCAAAGAAAATAAATGCTACAGTTGATACTATGGGTCAAGAGAATAATGAGGAAAATGTTCATGATAACCAGGTTAGTTCAGAAACTGATTTTGCGTTTCACATAAATTCAGTCAACAAAGGTGCAAAGAAACATATCATGGTAGAAGTAATCATCAATGGTAAACCAATTTTGATGCAAGTTGACACAGCCGCCGATGTATCAATTATATCTGAGAAAATGGCTAAAGGCATTCCTAATTTGTTGTTAGAAGGTACAAATAGAGTTTTGAAAAGTTATAATGGTTTTGATATTCAGGTAATAGGTGCTTCGAACGTAGAAGTACAGTACAAAGAACAGAAATTAGAGAGAATGCCATTAACAGTTGTAAAAGGTAATGGACAAACTTTGCTAGGTTTAGATTGGCTACAGTATTTGAAGTTAGATTGGCCTAGTATTTTGAAGGTTGCAGGTAGACAAGATGAAAACAAAAATGAAATGTCTATGGATGATATCATATCAGAGTTTCAAGACGTATTTGAAGATAAAATAGGTACAGTAAAGAACGCAAAGGCAATTTTAGTTTTGAAACCTGACAGTTCTCCTAGATTTTTTGCTCCGAGACCAGTACCGTATGCATTGAAAAGTGCAGTTGAAACAGAAATCAGGAGATTAGAAAGTGAAGGTTCTTGGGAAAAGGTTACATATTCAGATTGGGCTACACCATTAGTTCCTATTGTGAAGGAAAGTGGACAGGTTAGGTTATGTGGAGATTACAAAGTAACGTTAAATCCACAACTGCAAGTAGCTCAACATCCCTTACCAAATCCGAAAGACATGTTTGCAACTATGTCAGGATGCAGTGTTTTTTCTAAATTAGATTTAAGACAAGCATTTCAACAGCTTCCCATAGATGAAACTTCACAAGAATTATGTACAGTAAATACATCCTTAGGTTTGTTTAGGCCAAAGAGATTACCTTATGGAGTTGCAAGTAGTCCAGCTATATGGCAACAAACTATGGATAAGATTTTTTCAGGAATGCAAGGAGTATTCATTTTTATAGATGATATTTTAATTGCGGGTAAAGACACAAGAGAACATAGAGAAAGATTGCGAACAGTTCTGAAGAAGTTGAAGGAACATAATATTAGAGTAAATAAGAACAAATGTATTTTAGAAGTTGATTCAGTGGAATACTTAGGTTTTGTAATAAATGGCAAGGGTATTCACAAAACTAAAGAGAAGATTAAAGCTGTACAATCAACAAAAGTGCCAGAAAATGTTAAGGAATTACAATCATTTCTAGGTTTAGTAACATTTTATGGGAATTTCATTCAGAATTTGTCTACAATTGCACATCCATTGTATAATCTGTTGAATAAGGGTGTAGAATGGAAGTGGACAAAAGAGTGTCAGGAATCTTTTGAAAGAATCAAGCAGGAAATAACATCACCTACATTCTTAGTACATTATCAAATGGATTTACCAGTTAAATTAGTATGTGATGCATCAAACATAGGTTTAGGTGCAGTATTATCTCATGTAATGCCAGATGGAACAGAACAACCAATTGCATTCACTTCTAGAGTATTGAACAAGGCAGAAAGGAATTACTCTCAAATAGAAAAGGAAGGTTTAGCATTAGTTTATGGAGTTAAAAAATTCCATATGTATCTTTATGGTAGGAAAAAGTTCACACTTGTTACAGATCATAAACCTTTATTAGCAATATTGGGTCCAAAAGCAAGTTTACCTACGTTGGTAGCTGCAAGACTACAACGTTGGGCAGTTACGTTAGCAGCGTACCACTATGATATAGAATACCGTCCAACATCAAATATGGGTAATGCAGATGCTTTATCCAGATTACCCGTAGACAAAGCTCCAGAAGAGTATGATGAAAGTGTTCTATTAATTTCTGTATATAATGTACCAATAACTGCAAAAGATGTAGCACACAGTACCAAGCAAGACCCAGTACTTAGTAAGGTTTTGGAGAGTTTAATGACAGGTAGGGACTTATGTGGAAAGGAAGAAAATTGTAAACCGTATAAGGATATATGGTATGAACTGAGTGTGGCACAAGGAATAGTGATGAGAGGTTCCAGGGTAGTTATTCCTAATTCACTGAGAAATAAGGTTTTGTCTGATATACATGCTGATCACCAAGGTATTGTAAGATCAAAGTCAATTGCGAGAACTTTTGTATGGTGGCCAGGTGTAGATAAAGATGTGGAATGTTATATAAAGAATTGTATGAATTGTGTTATGCAACAAAACAATCCTCAATTTGCTAGAATGCACCCGTGGGAGTTACCCAGGTATCCATGGCAAAGAGTGCATATAGATTTTGCAGGTCCTTTTTTGAATTATTTGTTTTTGATAGTAGTAGATGCTTACAGTAAGTGGCCAGAAATTATCCCAATGAAGACAACAACGTCTTACGCCACAATAAAAGAGTTAATGCAAATTTTTTCAACGCATGGTATTCCAGAAAGAATTGTTACAGATAATGGTCCACAGTTTACCTCACAAGAGTTTAAAGAATTTTGTAATGTCAATGGTATAAAGCATACATTTTCAGCTACATATCATCCATCTACTAATGGAGAGGCTGAAAGATTTGTCCAAACGTTTAAGCACAATATGAAGTGTAGAAAAGCAAATTGAGGTAATATATTTTTGCATGTGTCAAAATTTTTATTGTCTTATAGAACAACGCCGCACAGCACAACAGGCGTGGCAACCTCAAATTTGTTAATGGGGAGGAGGATAAGGTGTAAGTTAGATTTGTTGTATCCAAGTTTGCAAAGTGATTTAGAAGATAAAGGGTATAAACAAGTAGCAAAGCTTCCTAATGTAAGACATTTTTTACCTTTGTCTGATGTCATGGTAAGATCGTACAACACTCCAGAGAAGTGGGTACCAGGAGAGATTGTAAGAGAGATAGGAAATTTACATTATGATGTTCGTGTTGGTGATAATGTTGTAAAACGTCATGTTGATCAATTACAGCCGTTAAACAGAAAGACAGTAGAGCATGTGAATGTTAGAGATGAGAAACTTAAAGAAGTAATTAGATCAAATGAGTCAAGTATTAACCAAGATAGTCCAACATCCAATGTAGATTCAGAACCAATTCATGTACCAGTACAAGATGAGGTTAAAGTGCTTCCTAATAGGATTAACAGAGGAGAGCCCCCTGAGAGATTAGATTTATGAATATTTTTACAATGTCAAGTTAAGGGGGAGGAGACTGTTATGTATTATTGTAACAATGTACTATATTATTTCAAGTGTTTCAGGTATTGCACAACATTGCATCATATTGCATGAATAAGACATGTTATGCTTTATACGTAAGAGTAATGATTTGTTTTGGTATTAGGATTCAAACATTTGTTGATTACCTCAGATAAGATGTGATTCTTTATGATTTGTACTGGAGTAGGATTTAAGTCTTTTCAGAGCGATGCTCTTTTGTTTAGCAATGTTTTGGTTTATAAGACTGTGTAAGACGCTCCATACACACTTGGGAGTCAGCTGTCACAGAGTGAAGATTATAATGTAGTCTTTTATACATTAAAGGTATCTTTTAGAATACCAACGTCTTATTATCCCTCAAGCACACATCGACGAGATGGGATTAGCTGAGAAATAATTACTAACGATTATTCATCTATGTTCCAGGTAATTATTATGGTTAATAGAACTTCCTACCTAAGCATCAATACCTAACAGGAGGGAGGGCTGTGGCACCCTAGCAGTACCAGCCAAACTCGGTTGAGTCCCTTGTCAGGCTTGGAGGAGTGTAGAGAGGAAAGGTCCCCTTTTTTTTTCCTTTTTTTCATGTCGGCAACCTCCCAATATATATATGGTACAACTCAGGAACATAAATGGTGGTCTACCCTTAAATCTGCACTCTTTGGTGTAGACGCAACAGTTCCTCCTTTACTTAAACCAGATGGCTCAGTCACTCACTGTCCAAAGGAAAATGGAACCCTTTTGCTGATGTCTTTGACAGTAAACAGAGTAATGAAAAACTTGAACTTCCTCATTCCTGTTTTCCTGAGGCTAAACTAACTAGTTTAGCTTTTCGATCTCGTGAGATTAAAGCTCTGTTGATGGACCTTGATGCTTATGGAGGTGTAGACCCAAATGGTATTTTTCCTTTGTTGTTTTAAAAAGACAGCAGATTTCTTAGCTCCAAAGTTATCTGTTATTTTGCGCAAGTTAGCAAGAAGAGGAGCTTTTAGCACTTGTTGGAGAATTGGTAATGTTACTCCTCTATGTAAATGTGTTTGTGGTAGCTCAAGTCCCACTGATTAACGCCCAATTTCCTTAACTCCCATATTATCTAAAGTTTTTGAACGTCTTCTGGCAAATTGTCTTAATAGGTTTGCTGAAGGTAATCATATACTCCCTAGTTTGCAATTTGGTTTTCGTAAAGGCCTTGTAGCATGTGATGTTCTTACAATCTCAAATGCTGTACAGAAATCCCTTGATTGTGGTAAGGAAGTTCGTATGATTGGCCTTGATTTTAGTGCTGCCTTCGACCGTGTTAATCATGAGGCCCTCGTTTTCAAACTGAAACAGTTGGGAGTGGGTGGGTTGTTTCTTAGCATTATTATTGATTTTTTAAGTAATAGATCTCAAAGAGTTGTTGTTGATGGGCACCATAGTGATCATAGGAATGTGATATCCGGTGTTCCACAGGGTAGTGTTCTTGGCCAATTACTTTTCATACTATATACACATGACATGTGGTTTGGCCTAGAAAACAAGCTTGTTGCATATGCAGATGATGCTACCCTCTTTGCATCAATTTCATCCCCTGAATGTAGATCTGGGGTTGGTGAATCCCTCAATAGAGATTTAGCTAAAATTAGTGCATGGTGCAAATTATGGGGTATGAAGTTGAATCCTAACAAAACTCAAAGTATGATTGTAAGTAGGTCAAGGACGGTGGCTTCTCAACATCCAGATCTCAGTATTGATAATGTTTCTTTAAATTTGTATGACTCTTTTAAAATTTTAGGTGTGATTCTCGACAGCAAATTTACTTTTGAGAAACACATTAGGTCTTTGTCTTCTTCAATTGCACAAAAAATTGGCTTATTGAGAAAGTCTTACAAGATTTTCGGTGATCAATCTATTCTGAAGAAGTGTTTTAATTCTTTCATTCTACCTTGTTTTGAATATTGTTCTCCTGTCTGGTCTTCAGCTGCGGATTCTCATCTTAATTTGTTGGACAGAAACTTACGGTTTATTAAATTTCTTATTCCTGATCTAGATATTAATCTTTGGCACCGTCATTCATTAAGTTCATTATGCATGTTGCATAAGATTTTTCATAACTCTGACCATCCTTTACATTCAGATCTCCCTGGACAATTCTTTCCTGTTCATAATACTAGGCCGGCAGTTAATTCTAATAGCCAGGCCTCCTTCATCATGAGGCTCAATACTACACAGTATTCTAGAAGTTTTATTCCAGCTGTTACCAAGTTGTTGAATGATCTTCCTAATCGGGTAGTTGAATCAGTAAAACTTTAAAAGTTCAAAGTTGGAGAAAATGTTTTTATGTTGACCACGCTGACATAACTCTTTTTATAGTATATATATGATATATCTGTTTTTGACGTTGTTAATAGTTTATGTAAGACATATCTGTTTTGACGCTTTTACTGTTTTTAGAATGATATATTGTTAATATATACTCATAATTTATTTATTTCTTTATTTCCTTTCCTCAATGGGCTATTTTTCCCCATTGCATCCCCTGGGATTATAGAACCTTGCTTTTCCAACTAGGGTTTCTCCCTTGCTAGTAATAATATATATATATATATATATATATATATATATATATATATATATATATATATATATATATATATATATATATATATATATATGTCATGTAAAGGAAAAATTTCATACTGAATAAGGTGATATGTGTATTTGATTAAGTATTTTATGAGTTTTATTCGTTAGTTAAACGATAGAGAGACATTGAAATACAGAGAGAGAGAGAGAGAGAGAGAGAGAGAGAGAGAGAGAGAGAGAGAGAGAGAGAGAGGAGAAAAAAGAAGTTGGAGTGAATTGGTACTTGAAAGGCAATGTTTGTGGTAAGTGCTGACATAGCGATAAATTGGCCAAAACAACGGCCAAACGATGAAACATACCGAGTGACTCACGCAACTGAAATGCACACCGAATCGCTTGCCGAGAAAACGGAAGTGACATATGTATGGCGTTACCATTACGTCAGAAGAAGGGACCAATAGAACACAAGAATAGTCACATGACGTGACGCAATTACAACGCCCTTGTTCTGGGATCCTTAAGCAACAAAGGCATAGAGGAAGCGGTTCTTACCTATAGTATACCGATATAGTCGGATTGTCCCTTCTCCCTCTCCCCCCTGTCATGGGGCGAGGCCCGACAGCATGCAGAGTTAGCTGCACTAACTAAGTTAACAAGAAGAAATGTCCATAGCCGGACAAACCTGGGACCGAGTTCCCTAACTGCCAACAAATTACCTTTCAACCACGAGGTATAAGATTATCTTCGATGAAGGAGAAATTACCAAGAAGAGTGTCAGTGAGTGGACACAATTACGAAGAAGCAATCCCTTAATCGCCCACAGCGAACTCATAGATTTCGCATCCCGAATGCTGAAGTGGTAACAGAAGTCTACGGTTGCAGCCTCCAATCTTCAAGAGTTTTTATTGTTCCAGTCTGTATTTAAAACCCAATTATTCCACGTAGAAGAATACTGTAAAACTAATGTACATCAAGTTCAAGAAGTAAAGTTAAGGATCTATACGCCATTTTACCATCACCCGCTTTCCTAAGGGTCTTATTATAGATAATAAATTGCACTGATATGATTGAACGAGATACATTTATCTAATTAAAACAATATTAAAGTGGTGCTTAATAAAAGAAAAAGAAAATGCCCCTAAAACGCATCACAAATGGTGGCAGCTTAAATGGATAAAATGCCGTGTGATATTTTTCAGCGCATATATTAATGAATAGATTCTTACAGATACCAGTTGTATACCTATGCAGAATAAACATCAAGATGAAAATAAATACTGAGGACGTGATACGAAGCAAGAGTCTAAACACAAGAAACCATTACCGAAGCAAAAAAGATGTAAACAAAAGGACAAGAAAGAATAAGTGTGAGTAAAAGAATCTCTCTCTTGAATAAGTCTCTCAGTTTAAAAGTGAAAAACTTGTCCATCGTTTAAGAATAGGAATTTTTTTTTTATTTTTTATTTCGCTAGGGTTTCTTGAATGATGCAGGAATTATTTTGTATTTTTTTCTTGTGTAAAATAAGATGTGTTATGATTTTTTTTAAAAAGTGATGGTAATGAGGTTATCAGCCCTAAATATATAAAAGTGAAATATGATTTAGAATTACACAAGTAGGTGAAAAATTACAAACGAGCAACTTCCCATAAAAAAGTGAGTTTAAAGAATTAACACAAAATACTAACCCCACTAACATGAATTCAGTAGGGAAATTACCAGTTTTTGTGGAATTATAGGTAGGAATAACCAAGATAAAAGAAGGTTAGTGAAATATACAGTGTATAAGTGGTTAGCTGATATCGAAAGTAGAATATTTAGTCTGAGAATAAACAATGAGACAGCAGAATTAAACAGGCTATGTTAACCGTGAATACAAATGTAAGAGATGCTCACACAACCTTGGATGGTAAGTAATTTAAAAATGTAGCGAATTTGAGTGAGTTTCAAAAATAATGTAGGTAATTATGGCGATCAACCAAAGAGACAACAGACAGGTTAACAAATCTACGAAAGTTCCTATAGGTAAAATATGAGGGTGGCTCGGTATATGAGTTTGCCCCACATGTGGAGGATCACGTAGCAACAGTAAAAAGGACATGATTCCTTTGCTAAAGGTAAGTTTGTTGCTAATGATAATTCCCTATATGTAGAAATAAATGAGGCATTTAAATATTTAGATATGAGTTTTACGAAGACACAAGGAAAAGAGCAAAAATGATAGGATATCAGGGGGTAAAACACTAAGGAACTAATAGCCACAAAATCCTACCAGAGAAATTTTGAGTAATTTAAATAGTTGCAGGGAAGTCAGAACAGTAGACTGGAACGAGGCGCAAAAATTACTCTAGAGTTAAACAGAATAATGGGCAGAAATTTAGGTCAAGACAGTTAAAAGAAATATAGATGACACATTTAAGTCTAGGGAAAGATTACATAAAGGGGGATAGAAATCAGGCAGAATAATGGAAAAGGGGAGACATACAGGGCAGACAGGCAGACACAGAGATAAAGAACCCACTCATGAAATAAACAAAGACACTTCTCAGAACGCCTTCCAGCCCAAAAAAAAAGTGAAATACAAATTCACCAAATAGTGAAAAAGAAACGAATTGAAAATAGTTAGTCGGATAGAAAGGAAGTCAGGAAGATAAAAAATATTATATAGGAAAGATAGGCATATGTATCGGAGGTACATCCACGTTGCAAGTGACTATTTTATCTTATAGAGACTCTGGCATATATAGTTGATATACTAGGATACGATACAGTGATAGAATATTGTGAAATACCTGCTTCCAAATTTTAAGGGTGAAAATAAATGATTTGCAGAAATGAAATACCAACAAGTAAAAATCAAGGGGTATGAACCGTCAGGTTAGAAAGAGAATTAAATGTCAAAATGTGACAAATGAGGAATAAAGATGTCATTTTTTAAGTAGCATTTCCCAATAGAGCCTGAAGATATTGTTAAAAAACGATACAATGATGAAGTATGAATTTTATTTGTGAGAAGTGTAGGCTTAAAATGAAGATAAGATAGTCAGGGTATGATTCTACTTGTCAAATACAAGTCTTTTACAAAACTGATTTTAAACTGGCCACTTTGTAGTAGACGAATTTGACAGGAGAAACAGACTCCGAACTAAGAAAGGGAAATGGAAATTAATTGAAAAGACAAGAAGAAATAAAGTTGAGAATTAGGAAGAGTAGCCAAGAATAGATATACTCCTTGTGAATATATGACAGGCACTATATAAATAAAATAGAATGTCGACAGAAATACAGTGAATAAAATAGAATAGCATAAATGAAAAGGGAATTCCAAGAAATAAATGTCATAGGCAAATGAAGCTATCGGCATATGAAATAACCCGCAGATATAAAGAAGATAGGTTAGCTAAAAATAGGATGCCAGAGTCTGTCAAAAGACAAGAATGCAGTTCAGATGAAGGAAAATAATTGCACACTAATTAATTAATATACTACTCCGAATAAAATAGCTCATCTGAATGGCGGGTAATGACTTCTAAAATAAAGGAGTAGAGATTACAGTTAGGTAATCAGAGAGGGGCATAATTTACCATAAGGAGCATATATTTAGGGATAGATTAGAAATAGGAAGAGATTAGCCATTTCAGGTGATAGGTTAGGCAAAATAGAATAGAAACATCGGCGCCAGGGAAACTGCCAAAACTTATTAAAACTTTTTAAATACCGGTATAAATCATGAAGTATTACCTATCAGCTAACACCCCATAAGGAACACGGTGAGTGTTAAAATGAATTAATAAGTCTCCTTATAAATCTCCTGAGATATATTACCCAGTGAAGATAGAAGTATTAGACTAGTTAGATCATCATAAGTAGAATATAAATGACATGTCTATCCCGATAAATAAATTATGTTTTGCTCGATTATTGATGAGTAAAATACATAGAGAGTATTGCAAGTACCATGGTCAAAGAATAGAAGCCATTCACGGCTATTAGCATTTTGAAGAATGTTAGAAATTAGAGTTAAGTCGACGGGCTCACTCAGCTCCTTTAACTATTAACCGAATAATGATCTAGAATTTGGAGACAGAGAATGAATAAGCCTATAGAATGGTGTTACTAAGTTTAGTAAGAATATAGAGCCATAAAAATAATAGAACTTTTCTAGAATAGGGAGAATAGCAGGATAAAGAATCCGAATTAGAGAGTGACCCATCCCTAGATTTGAATAGGGTAAGTAAAAAGTGTAGATAGATTTAAGATATGTAGAGAAATAAGGGTTAAAGTGGAAATCCTGCTCCAGTAAGAGTTGACAGATGTAGAAGATTTTTTTAGGAATGATAGGATCTTAGGGAATAGCAAGCAGCATTTGCTAATTGACCCAAGCCTTAAAATAAAGTTAACCTAAAAATATGTAGTGTGCAAATGAAATAGAAGGCTATAAATAATGAGGAGAAATGAATTTTTGATCCTACATTACCTTAACCCGATCTCTTAACCAGGAGTTATAAAATAATATGTGAAGCCTCAAAAATATAAAAAGAAATGTCTCATTAAAAAGGTGAAACCCGAAGAAGGGTAATGAATCATGAAAGTAGTCTTAAGTTAAATGAAAATTAACCGAGTAGGATAGATTGTCCAAATAATGGTCTACAGAAGTTTAGAAATTTATCTAAAGCATAGAGTATATGTACTTATTAATCATAAGAATGATTGTGATTTTGCTGTCCAAGAAGGACTATTGTTGATGAAAGAATAAAAGGAATCTTAGGAGTCCTAAAGTACTGGATGTTTGTCCAGGATAAATCACTTTATTGGTAGGATTTGATGATAAAAGTAGGATTATTTAAAAAGACAGGAAGATGTTATAAAGAAATATAACTACCAATATTTTCTTTCAGTAGTCAGGTAAGAAACTTAGATTTAAGAAGAATTGAATAGAACCAGAGAAACCAAAGGTTACTAGAAATGATGTAGGTGACTTACTCCCAAAAATAGGAATCATATAACAGGCTTGCATATTGCTTAAAGGAATATATACAAAGAATAGGGAGAAATACTTGTTCAACAATAGAAATTCCTGACATACTAACAAAATACTAACAAAAACTCATGCTCAAGTTAGTAGGACATCCAGTAATCAAAGAATGAATTTAATGATGAATTAATTTTTGACCTAACATAGATGTTTGAGAATGTAAAATTAAAGCCTACATATAAGAAGTGTAAAGGTCATATAATTACGATTGCATTTTCTCAATCCATAGTGGTGGTACCAATGGACTACCAGGGGCTCTGTTCCCAGAACTTGACAAATGATAAAAACATACTGGTCTACATAAAACTTGATTTAACAAAGAAAGGGTTGATGAGTCTGTAACAGAATAATTTGAGACCAGGATAAACAACTAGACATTCATGTTTCGAGATATTCTCTCGGGCAATGCACCCGAATTTACTAGTGATTACTGAAAACTGTGCAATATTTTTCTCGAAGTAAGAGGGGGAAATAAGTCAAGATAAGTCAAGTTCAAATTGAGAAAGAAAAGGGGCAAATAAAATAATAGAAAGGGGTTGAGGATTTCCTACGAACTATATATAGACCAACATAGAAGACTAATAACAATTACTTGAACAGAACAAATTTACTTTGAAATAACTCGGTATAAGGGAAACATCAGATTTTTTTTTGTTAGGTAGATAGAAAGACTACTAAACTCCTTGGGAAATTAAATAAAAATATATGGGCACTCATACAAAGGGTAACAAATGAATGAAATATTTTAATTATGTAAAGTGTGTTATCCTAGAATTTGAATATGTATTCCGTACTCAACAAAGAAGGTCCAAATCATATATGTCTCCAAACAATTAATTAAGGGACCACAGGAAATATTGAGTTGCAAACTAAGATGAAATGTTTTTGATAAAGTTATGGGTAATGAAGACAGGTGAAATAGGAACCCATAGGTGATTGAAGGTTTACAAATGTATTAATGCCATTAGAGCAAAAGAATTATTATTGAATTTGTTTTTATAGGCGATGCAATGATTAAAATTTTTTGTGTAACACGTGTAACAATGATAAAAATGCATGTATATAATTGATTTTATTATGTTTTGTCGTTTATCAAGTTAACTTGAATAATTATGAATAAAGGGTAAAAATAATCAATCAATCTATGCTATGAAAGACGAGAAATGTGTTAAAATAAACTGAATATAGCTAACAAGATGAAGAAAGAAAATACTTAAGTAATTGAAAGATATAAAATGTGCACCAATCATGAACTTAGAAGTTGATTGTCTCAAAGGGTTATTTTAGTCCCATAGTAATTATGCAGGTAATAGTGTACAATTAAGTACATATGGAGAATTATAACCAATGAACCCTTTCATTTTGAAGTTAAAAAGAGTGAGTGTGGAAACACACAAATTGATTTTATGCCTGTGTAGTAGACGAATACTTGAAAGAAAGGATAAATAAGGTGTTTTAATTTGAGACAGTCTGCAAATGATTTCTTTTAAAGAAAAGTTTTAACATTGAAATGTTAAGTTTCCTGTCACTTGAATTTTATGAATATCTTTCTGAATGCAATTTGTTCGAGAATTGAAGTTATTGAGATAAAAATTATATGCAGACAAGGTGCAAATAAGATTCAAATTCATAAACATGTTTTTGTTATGTATTGAATATGTTTCTTTGTTATGAAATGATTATGATGTTTGATGATTTAAGACATTGATATATTTGAGTTTTGATTTTACTCATTATTTTATAACAAGAGTTTGAATAGTTTTATGCATTTTTATGAAGAAGGTGAGAATTATTTCTTTTGATGCCATTAAATAACATTGATGATTAAAATAATAAGGTACCATAATGATGTTTAACAAATATTTGTTAATATTGATTACAAAGGAGTAACAATCTTGATGAGTGATAATGTTAATGACACATAACTATTTTTATTGCAGAAATATTTTGATTGATTTGAATTGAAGATGTGTATGTTTGAACATTTATTTTCTGCCATTTATTGCATTTCATTGAAGAAATGATTTTTGTGTTTACATCAATAAGACCGAGATTTTGAGGTCATAGGTAATGGAAAATATGAATATGAATAGAAGTTAAATGTGAAGGCATTTCCTAATTAATTGCACAGTAGAACATAGAAGACATTATTAATTTTGCCTTACGTACCCAGAGAATTAAGGGTTAAATATTCCATTACCAAAAATTAAGAAAAATAATGTTTCAATATTGTGTTGAATTATTTGAAGGGAACAGGAAGTTTTTCCTAAATATATATTGATGATAAACGTATGCAATTGCATTATTTTAAAAATGATTGATGATAATTTTCTTTTGATGCAGATGATTTTGATTTATTGCGCTAAGGTGCATATTCTTTTGATGATGATGATTTTGATTTATTGAGTTGAAATGCATATTAATTTGATGATAATGATTTTGATTTTTTGTGTTGAAATGCATATTATTTTCATGAAGATGATTTTTATTTATTGTGTTGAAATGCATATTCTTTTGATGATGATGATTTTCATTTATTGTGTTGAAATACATATTATTTTGATGATGATGATTTTGATTTATTGTGTTGAAATGCATTTCTTTTGATGATGCTGATTTAGTAAGATGTGAATTCCACAGTAATTCATGTACGTGACCGAGTAGTGTCGTAAAGGAAATATTTCATACTGAATAAGTTGGTGATATGTGTATTTGATAAAGTATTTTATGAGTTTTATTCGTTAGTTAAACGATAGAGAGACATTGAAATAAAGAGAGAGAGAGAGAGAGAGAGAGAGAGAGAGAGAGAGAGAGAGAGAGAGGAGAGAGAGAGAGGGAGGGAGAGAGAGAGAGAGAGAGAGAGAGAGAGAGAGAGGGGGGGGAGGGAGAGAGAGAGAGAGAGAGAGAGAGAGAGAGAGAGAGAGAGAGAGAGAGGGGGGGGAGAAAAAAGAAGTTGGAGTGAATTGGTACTTGAAAGGCAATGTTTGTGGTAAGTGCTGACATAGCGATAAATTGGCCAAAACAACGGCCAAAAGATGAAACATACCGAGTGACTCATACGACTGAAATGCACACTGAATCGCTTGCCGAGAAACCGGAAGTGACATATGTAAGGCGTTACCATTACGTCAGAAGAAGGGACCAATAGAACACAAGAATAGTCACATGACGTGACGCAATTACAACGCCCTTGTTCTGGGATACTTAAGCAACAAATGCATAGAGGAAGCGGCTCTTACCTATAGTATACCGATATAGTCGGATTGTCCCTTCTCCCTCTCCCCCCTGTCATGGGGCGAGGTCCCACAGCATGCAGAGTTAGCTACACTAACTAAACGTCAAGTTAACAAGAAGAAATGTCCATAGCCGGACAAACCTGGGACCGAGTTCCCTAACTGCCAACAAATTACCTTTCAACTGGGAGGTATAAGATTTATCTTCGATGAAGGAGAAATTACCAGGAAGAGTGTCAGTGAGTGGACACAATTACGAAGAAGCAATCCCTTAATCGCCTACAGCGAACTCATAGATTTCGCATCCCGAATGCTGAAGTGGTAGCAGAAGTCTACGGTTGCAGCCTCCAATCTTCATAAGTTTTTATTGTTCTAGTCTGTATTTAAAACCCAATTATTCCACGTAGAAGAATACTGTAAAGCTAATGTACATCAAGTTCAAGAAGTAAAGTTAAGGAACTACACGGCATTTTACCATCACCCTCTTTCCTGAGGGTCTTATTATAGATAATAAATTGCCCTGATATGATTGAAAGAGATATATTTATTTAATTAAAATAATATTAAAGTGGTGCTTAATAAAAGAAAAAGAAAATGCCCCTACAATGCATCACACACACACACACACACACACACATATATATATATATGTATATATATATATATATATATATATATATATATATATATATATATATATATATATATATATATATATATATATATATATATATATATATATATATATGTATATATATATATATATATATATATATATATATATATATATATATATATATATACATATACAAATATATATATATATTGGCGTGCAACTGTTATAAGCACACATTGAGTATGTGTTGTTTCAGATGTATGTAAATGGATAACAGAATACATCTTATTAGCTTTAAAGTGTTTATTCTATAAAAACAACAGAGTTAAACATCTCCATCACTGGAGGAAGCTGGGTTGGTCAGACGACCAATTCTGGTGAAGTATAGATATGAACTGACTAACTTATCGATATCACAGATATCGTATGCTTAGTTTACGTTAGACACGTCACAAACTCGGAAGACACCTGCATCCGGTGACGTCACAAACTTTCACACGCTGAGACAATGTGTTGACGTTTAAGAAGAATGTCGTATTGTCGAGGTTTGCATCGTATTTCCTGTTATGATTTGAATGACTACAGCAAGTCCCACGGCCAGCTCACTCAACCAACATGACATATTACGTCATGTGTTTTAAACATGTAATATTAACTATTCTAACTATTACATTAGCTCAGCCAGCTATCTCAATTTTTTTTCAAAAAATTTAACAACAAGCCAAAACATGGTTACTAGGTGTGACTGGACATACGTATTATTCTTTGTTTAACTTTAGCCATAATCAACCGAGGACGAATGTCCAAATAGGCACATTAAAAAATAATAACAATAATGCATATAAAAAAGATATTACCAAAGCAAAAAGAAAAATGCATGATAAAACAAAGATCATATATATGGTACATTGCTAGCAAATGATTATATGGTACCAAAAAAAAAACTTCTGACTTACATATGATTCGGTAACTTGATAAAGAATAATTGTTACCTTTGTCAGAAACATAATACTCAATTTTTTAGTGCACAAACACGAATTCCTGGTACGTACACGTACCACGGTTTCGTACATATATATATATATATATATATATATATATATATATATATATATATATATATATATATATATATATATATATATATATATATATATATATATATATATATATATATATATATATATTTATATATAGGGCTGATATATTTTATTAGATGCCCATAGATTCTGTTATATATTTTTTTTCTCTTTTCTTTTTTAACATTCCGGCTTATATATTTTTATTAGATGCCGAGAGAAAAAATTATTTATTTTAAATGTTGTTTTAAATGTATTTTTAACAATGCAAATGTAGAAAATTTCTTTAATTACATATTACTAGCATACTAACAGCTTTTCATACAAACTCTTCCCGACAAATTACTCCTTTAGCGAATTTCAAGAAGCAGTTAACGTTACGAAATACACTTAATCAAGCCACTATGAATCGGCTTAATGTTATTGAGAGAGCAGCTCTCATAGCTGATAGGCTTAACGTATATCAGGACATTTTAGGTCATTCCACTATTACATATATATATATATATATATATATATATATATATATATATATATATATATATATATATATATACATATATATATATATATATATATATATATATATATATAATATATATATATATATGTATATATATATATATATATATATATATATATATATATATATATATATATATATATATATATATATATTAGCGTGCATCTGAATAGTAGTGTGCATGTGTGTTTATATGTATATGAGGATGTATTAAGTATTTAGCTCTTATGAAGCGAACCATTGATAGGGGAAATCACAGATATTCTTCCGAATATTCATAGTTTGGTTCAATCAAAAGGATGACATCCTCTGTCAACTCTGTCGAGATTTCATCGAGACTCCAGAGATGGAACATAGCAAATTGGATGTGCGATCGAAACTTTTTTTTTACTTTGAAACTGATCCATGAAGTTCTCACTTTGCTTTTTATTATCAGACAATATAATTGAATTTGTATCGGATTTTCAAGCATTCAAAAGGAATGTTAAAGCATATCCCATAGCATCAGTCTGTTCAGTGTACCTTCGGTATATTTGCTCTGTTATTTCACTTGCATCTGTTCCTAATATTATTCTCACCACTTTATGCAAGTCTGATTCAGCTTGTAGCATTCATAGATAATTCTTCCCCCGCCAATGCAATTCCTCTCCAGTGAGGTCTTTTATTCAAATCTATTTCACAAAGTAAACGTTTTTCTCCTCACCACTCTGTGTGAGACATATGACTTTTCGGGAAACAGAAGATTGGGATGAAGTACATAGAGTTGGAGAGAGGGAGTTTGAGTTTTCCTCAAGGGAAAATAATACAATCTTTACAATGATAGGGTGATGAAGGGGAGGAACCTCCCTCTCTTTATTTGCAACACCTATGATAGTATCCAATGCTGCCATACAGCAAGCAACTGGTAAAGAAAAAAATATATAGATGTTTATTTGCAACGTAGGACTACTTTGAGAACGAGAAGCCAATATCGAATTTCTTTCTAACACCAGTGGAATGGGGAATGAAATAGTATTGATAATTTAATTTTCACTTTTTTAGTTTATTTCCCTTAAAGATAATTCCTTGTCGATCAACACTATCATACTTTTTCAAAGAATCAAAACATCTAAAACTCGATGATGATTAACAAATAGAATCAGAAGATACTTACACTCAATATACCAACTTGTTTGTTTGCGTGTATTTCTGCAGGAAGGAACCATCTGTGACCTCATGATAACACCAATAGTTTCTTATGATTTTAGTTTATGGATATGACAATTATCTGATGTTATGAATCCTAATATGAAAAAACAGAGGCGAGTTACACAACGACTCCGTTTTCTATTCTATTTTTCCGCGCAAGATGTCACGTGGTTAGTCTACCCAGCAGCTCAGCAATAACAACACATAGGCGGGAGCTGTCACGAATTTGTTGACATGTTATACTCATTGCAGTGTTCATGACATAATTTTTATAAAGAAAATTTCTGCAATATAGAATATAAACCTCTACTCATTCCCTTACGGTCCACAATTATTTAGAAACCTTGTGAGAATCTGCAAACTAAGTGACATTTCCTGCAACAAAAACATAATTGTATGTACACTATATTTTCACACACTGATTTGAGAGAATGCTCATGCATGAAATACTTAATCATTGGCAGACATAAGATAGAACACGTAAAAAGGATGTCATAAAAAAACTCTACATCTGAATATTAGTGCCAGTTTTCCTTCAGGTATATGATATATTATCTCTCTTTTCGCTTATCTGTTATTTTGAGCGTCTTTTGATTTTAATGAATCAAGGGCTAATAAGAATATTTCTATCAAATGAAGAGCGTTGATGAGAAAAAATCTATTCAATTACAAATACAATTGAACCATATGCGACTGGAATATTGGAACTATACAGTATATGGCAATGAGTTAGTCAAGAATATTTACATAGGGAAAACACTAGAAAACATAAAGTAAAAAAAAAGTCAGACTGCAAGATTTTGATAATATTGTATTCATACGTATAAACGGTCATATTAACTGTGGGTTTATAAAATGAAAGAGAGAGAGAGAGAGAGAGAGAGAGAGAGAGAGAGAGAGAGAGAGAGAGAGAGAGAGAGAGAGAGAGAGAGAGAGAGAGAGAGAGAGAGAGAGAGAGAGAGAGAGAGAGAGAGAGAGAGAGAGAGAGAGAGAGAGAATTTTACTCAAAATTTTTGCCATCCATTTGGAAGATGCATTACTGTACCATTTAAATCATTCAAATGACTGCATGACATGATGCTTGAAATTTATGGAATGGAATACCTGTTGTGTTGAGAAAACGACTATGTCAATACACGGTTGAACATCTACGTCAATTAGACCATCATTCTCCTATAGAGTTTCAGTACAAACTAAGTTTATCCTCAATAGGTATAAATGATAATTCAAATCTTATATGTTTGTGGCCATGCTGATATTAATATATGTGTCAACAGAGAATCCTAATAGATATAAATGGTTCGTCTCACTTGTCATGTACTGCTTAAGAATTATTTTAGACTCGGAGCTATGGATATTTTCCTGTTCCTTGAAGCGTATTTTACCAGTAACCAATGAGACACACAATGAAGATGATATCATAGGGCATATAATGGAGTTAATCTCTGAAAATATGATAGACAAGGAGGCTTCAAAGTATTTATTATTATTATTATTATTATTATTATTATTATTATTATTATTATTATTATTATTATTTTTATTATTATTATTATTATTATTATTATTATTATTTTATTATTATTATTATCCAAAGTACAACCATAGTTGGAAAAGCAAGATGCTATAAAGCAAGGGGCTCCAATAGGGAAAATAGCCCAGTGAGGAAAGGAAATAAGGAAATAAATAAATGAAGAGAACAAATTAACAATAAATCATTCTAAAAGAAGTAACAACGTCAAAAAAGATATGTCATATATAAACTATTAACAATGTCAAAAACAAATATGTCATAAATAAACTATAAAAAGACTCATGTCCACCTGGTCAACAAAAAAGCATTTGCTCCAACTTTGAACTTTTAAAGTTCTACTGATTCAACTACCCGATTAGGAAGATCGTTCCACAACTTGGTAACGGCTGGAATAAAACTTCTAGAGTACTGCGTAGTATTGAGCCTCATGATGGAGAAGGCCTGGCTATTGGAATTAACTGTCTGCCTAGTATTACGAACAGGATAGAATTGTTCAGGGAGATTTGAATGTAAAGGATGGTCAGAGTTATGAAAAATCTTATGCAACATGCATAATGAACTAATTGAACGATGGTGCCAAAGATTAATATCTAGATCAGGAATAAGAAATTTATTAGACCGTAAGTTTCTGTCCAACAAATTAATATGGAAATCAGCAGCTGAAGACCAGACAGGAGAACAATACTCAAAACAAGGTAGAATGAAAGAATTAAAACACTTCTTCAGAATAGATTGATCACCGAAAATCTTAAAAGACTTTCTCAATAACCAATTTTTTGTGCAATTGAAGAAGACACAGACCTTATATGTTTCTCAAAAGTAAATTTGCTGTGGAGAATCACGCTTAAAATTTTAAAAGAGTCATACAAATTTAAAGAAACATTATCGATACTGAGATCCGGATGTTGAGGAGCCACCGTCCTTGACCTACTTACAATCATACTTTGAGTTTTGTTAGGATTCAACTTCATACCCCACAATTTGCACCATGCACTAATTCTTGGTAAATCTCTATTAAGGGATTCAGCAACCCCAGATCTACATTCAGGGGATGGAATTGATGCAAAGAGGGTAGCATCATCTGCATATGCAACAAGCTTGTTTTCTAGGGCAAACCCCGTGTCATGTGTATATAGTATGAAAGTAATGGGCCAAGGACGCTACCCTATGGAACACCGGATATCACATTCCTAAACTCACTATGGTGCCCGTCAACAACAACTCTTTGAGATCTATTACTTAAAAAATTCATAATAATGCTAAGAAACGACCCACCCACTCCCAACTGTTTCAGTTTGAAAACAAGGGCCTCATGATTAACACGGTCAAAGGCAGCACTAAAATCAAAGCCAATCATACGAACTTCCCGACCACAATCAAGGGATTTATGTACAGCATTGGAGATTGTAAGAAGGGCATCACATGCTCCAAGGCCTTTACGAAAACCAAATTGCAAACTAGGGAGTAGATGAATACGTTCAGCAAACCTATTAAGACGTTTTGCCAGATGTTCAAAAACTTTAGATAATATGGGAGTTATGGAAATTGGGCGGTAATCAGAGGGACTTGAGCTACCACAAACACATTTACATACAGGAGTAACATTACTAATTCTCCATCTAGTGCTAAAAGCTCCTCTTCTTGCTAACTTGCGCTAAGTAATAGATAACTTTTGAGCCTAGAAATCTGCCGTCTTTACAAAAAACAAAGGAAAAATACCATTTTGGTCTACACCTCTATAAGCATCAAGGTCCATCAACAGAACTTTAATCTCACGAGATCGAAAAGCTAAACTAGTTAGTTTAGCCTCAGGAAAACAGGAATGAGGAAGTTCAAGTTTTTCATTACTCTGTTTACTGTCAAAAACATCAGCCAAAAGAGTTGCCTTTTCCTTTGGACAGTGAGTGACTGAGCCATCTGGTATAAGTAAAGGAGGAACTGTTGCATCTACACCAAAGATTGCAGATTTAAGGGTAGACCACCAATTATGTTCCTAAGTTGTACCAGAAAGGGTTTCTTTTATGGTTAAATTGTACTCCTTTTCAGTTGAAGCATAAACTCTCTGAGCAAAAGCTCGAAGCTGAGTATAGTTGTTCCAGGTCAAATCTGATCTGTTACCCTTCCAAAGATGATAGGCCTCCTGCTTCTCCAAATAAGCACGTCTACAATCATCATTGAACCACGGTTTGTCTTTCACTCGGTACCTTAGCACACGAGAAGGGATAAGCCTATCAATTATGTTGACTAGATTCTCATTCAAACGGACAACAGGATCTACACTATTATATAATTGTGACTAATTCAAGCACAAAAGATCATGCAAAATCCCATTCCAGTCTGCTTGGGATTTCATATAAATTTTACAAAAATATGATATATCAGGGACAGGCTGCTCAGTCTTCACTAATAATGAAATCAAGGCATGATCAGATGTCCCGACTGGAGAACCAACCTTACTAGTTATAACACCAGGGGAGTCAGTGTATACGAGGTCCAAGCAATTTGGGAGGGTTCATACCGTATACGTTTAAAAATCAGTATCCAGCTTTAGAAAAGTGGAAGATTTGATTACATATCAAGCGACAATCTTTTTTATAAAAGCCATATTTAAAAAAAAAGGAAAAAAAAAGAACTCACGAAATTGATGATTTATTCTAAATTTTCAAGTATTTGAAATAAGGAGGTAATTCCTTTCAGATAGGCCACGATTGTTTTGTATAATGAATAAAATGCGCATGTAAAATAGGATATAATAAACATATTAGTTTTCAAAAGAAAACAAAAAATCCTTATAAAAGGTTTAATATAAATGAAAAAATTGCAGTAATATTCTCCAGAAATGTATTAATAAAAGTTTTATAACCAATAAATCAATAACTATTAGTTATGAAGGATTTATTTTTATTATCATCAATATCTATTATCTTGCTTTCCAAAAGATAATTTTTGATAGAACAAACATAATAAATAAGAAAATAAAGATATAAAAACAAAAAAAGACAATCGGATTGAATACAGTTCACTGTGTGACGTCATCGAACATAGCTAATTTATATGGTAACTCACCTTTTCTTTTTTTTATCTTGACGAACACTTGGTCCGGGACATATCATATCATGTAAATGTCTATATAATCTTCCTTTCCCAGTGAGAGAATGCAAATGCATCAATTATTAAAATAATGGACGAATAGTATAGTAAATGTCCCCTTTCCCTCAGTACAAATTATCATTTTCAAAAAGAAAAAAAAATAGGTGGTAGATAGAATTTCTATTCACTTATTTCCATAAAAACTGTACGACGCTTTACATCATAAGTAGTTTTTTTTATCTAGCTATCTATTATCAATTGATTAAATACAATATAGACAAACTCGTCTGGCAAGCATGATCAGAGTAAATATTGAGAACCTGGTTGATAATCAACATTTTCTTTGAATAATATTCCGAAAAAATACCCCCTTTTTTTAATGCAAATTAACAAAACTTTAATGGCGGTACTATTTTTTTCTCGTTTTCTTTATGGTGTTTAGTCAATATTGACATAAAATTAAGATACAAATTATTTAATGTTCAAAGATTTACTGTAAACTGAATAAGAAGATACCATCTTCTGTTTCGCAAGTTATTTTCCATAGACGCGGTAAAAATATGGAATACAAAAACTTTGTGCCACGTTGAAAAATGACTATGAATTGCATATTGAAAAAGCAGACAAAGCTAATGTATTAGTCATTATGAACAAAACCACTTATTTAGAAAAGATGTATGTACTTTTATCAGATGTTTCCACTTACATAAAATTAAGAGTTAATCCCTTAAACGATGTCATCAAAGCTTTTATTAAAAACTTAAAATCTATCTCAAAACAAGTAAAATCCTTAATTGATGCCTTTATCTCTACTGATCCGTCTTTGCGTTCTTTATATGGTTTAATTAAAACCCATAAAACAGGATATCCTATCAGACCAATTATCAGTGCTACAGGTGCTATTAACTATAAGTTATCCAAATATTTAATCAAATTACCTTCCCCGATCTTAAGATCTATTTCAACGTCTCATATAAAAAAATCTGTTGATCACTGCGAAAAATTACAAAAAGTTAACCTTACGTCTAGACATAGATTAGTAAGTTTTGATGTAACTTCATTGTTTACCAAAGTGCCGGTTGATGACTTATTTTATTTCCTGTCGAGTGTTTTAGATGGTTTATGATTTACCTTTATCAACCCATACTATTATTGAACTCATTTGTTTGTGCATTAAAAAGTGTAAATTTATTTTTAATGGAGATTACTATGAAAAAGTTTTTGGTATGGCTATAGGTAATCCTTTGTCCCAACTTTTATCCAACATATATAAGGAAATTTTTTTAATCTAGATTAATTCCTTTAGTGTGGTCTTCCCAAATTGTTTGGTATCGATATGTTGATGTTCTGGGTATTTTAGAAGAAAATTTTAATCTTGGGGATTTTGTTTCAATCATTATTTCATTAGTACCATCTATAAAATTTATTAGAGAAAAAGAAGAAAATAACCGAATCCCATTTTAAACGTTTTAATAGTTAGAGAAACAGATAAATTTAAGTTTTCCATATAGAGAAAGCCTACAAATAATTTTTCATATGTACATTTTTACTCCGGTCACTCTAAAAATATAAAGCATTCAGTTTTTTCCTCCATGTACCTTAGGGTATTTAGAATTTGTAGCCCAGATTACATTGCGGACGAGTTCACTAAAATAGAAAAAATTGCTACAGATCTTTCCTATCCCAAATATTTCTTAGAAAAATGTATGAATAAGGCTAAGAAAATATTTTAAAGTGTCCAATTAGAAAGGGAGGAGACAATCAATAATATGCTTTGTTTGCCATTTCATGTTTGTTTTTTAGATGTTATACCCCTTTTGAAAAAACTAGACATTGATGTAGTGTTTAAATATAATTGTACATTAAAAAACATGTTAATTGAGAATTGTTCTGGAAATGATAATAATGTAATATATAACATTCCCTATTCAGAGTGTAACTTATTCTATGTCGGCAAAATATCCAAAAGCATCCAAGTCAGATTAAAACAGCGTCAGGTGGCCGTCTCCATGATTTCTCTTAATAATGCCTTGGCCTCCCACTGGTTAGGGTCAAGTCACAGAATTGGTTGGTCAAAGGCGGAAAAAGTAATCCATGTAAATGACAATTTCCAAAGGAATATTGTTGAATCCTTTTTAATCTCCTGTACTCAAGGTAGAAATTTGAATCTAAGCCCAGGTCTGCTTTCCGTTAATCCAGTATTATCCTTTTATCTAAAATCTGACTTCTCTGAAATTATTGAGAAACTGACAGCTGTTGGATTCCCTTCTCCTGTATAAATACAATGTCTTTGTATATGTATTCTCATTGTTGAGTTTGATGATGTCCTGAGTGGATGAAAGTACTAACTCCAATAAAGTCTATTCATTTTTCCTTTCGTGGCTATGATACATTTTTTATTCATCATGTGTCAGCTTTCGTGATTTCTACACATAATGGACGCCACAGGTAACTTTTGCCTTGTTTTACCCTTCCTATTTTATCTCTTATAGGACTTTCAAAACACCCTGGTGAAAGCCCAATCTACTAGACGCCGACGAAAATTTCTACATCGTTGTTTAGAGGAACATGTGATCCCCAAAACGTTACTCCCAGCTCGACTAAGAAAAGATATCGACCACCCATTTAGTGGTTTTAGTGTTCTATCCCTGAAGAAACACCTGGAAACTACAAGAAGGTCAGAACAACAATTATTCAAGCAGTTACGCAAGACTAAATATGATTTTATGCAGGATGTTCTCTTGACTGGAGAACAACCTTATTGAACGTTATCTACTCCCGACTTCGAGAGAAATTGCAAGTTTTAAGTGTTCATTTGAAAAATAAATTGAATAGACTAATACAGGCTAGTGATTGGAACAAGAATTTTCAAGAAAATTGTGTTATAAATTTGTCTGATAAACCTGTATCAAGTGAAGTAAAAAAAACTTTGGGGTATGGTTTTTCATTCGCAGTAAATAAAAAACCTAATAGTGTAGATATTGTCACTGCCTTAGTAAAATTGGGAAAAAAAAAACTAAGAAAACTCCAAAGTGTAACATCGACAAAGCTAATGGGCTTATTTATTCGGTGATGGGATATGCAAACACCTGAAATTTCTCCAAACGTTTTATGACAGCCTTAAAATCGTTGAAAGACGACTGTGAATTACATATTACAAAAGCAGACAAAGCTAATGTATTAGTTATTATGAACAAAACCACTTACTTTGAAAAGATGTATGTACTTTTATCAGATGTTTCTACTTAAATAAAATTATGAGTTAATCCCTTAGACAATGTCATCAAAGATTTTAATAAAAATTTATCTATCCTAAAACAAGAAAAATCCTTAATTGATGCCTTTATCTTTACTGGTCCGTCTTTGCCTTATTTATATGGTTTAATTAAAACCCATAAAACAGGATATCCAATCAGACCAATTATCAGTGCTACAGGTTCTATTAACTATATATTATCAAAATATTTAGTCAAATTACTTTCCCCGATCTTAGGATCTATCTCAACCTCTCATATAAAACATTCTGTTGATCTTTGCGAAAAATTACAAAAAGTTAACCTTACATCCAGACATAGATTAGTAAGTTTTGATGTAACTTCATTGTTTACCAAAGTGCCGGTTGATGACTTATTGTATTTCCTGTCGAGTATTTTAGATGCTTATAATTTACCTTTATCAACCCATATTATT
>NC_090747.1:17515371-17520371 GCF_036898095.1 Palaemon carinicauda
CCATAAGCCTTTTACCGTTTGTTTATGGAAATATTCACTTCATTTCATCATGAACATTAAGCTGCATTAATTGTACATATTTCTTCAAGGGAAGTGTAATATTTTATACTTGATTTAAAATATTTTCTTATATTTAAATGTGAATAAGAATTAGATACTATATAGAATCCAATCATTCAAAGCTTCTGGAAGTTTTTTAACTTTGTCTACAAAGATAGTTCTATATGAGAGAGAGACTGAATTTCAAAAAATATAGAAAATCTTGACTCTACAGTCTATATTTACAAAAAAAAAGTGAGCTTGGTAGAGAGATCCAACTCATAGGAAGAGACAGTTTATTAATACAAGGAGAAAAAAATCCGTATATAATTTCTAGGTATTTTTTCATCCGTGATAACTGAATTTCCTGGCTCTCAAAACGCTATGTATTATATCACTTTCTAACCCTTTCCAGATTTTCTGGACTTTGGTCCAATCCATGGACAAAAAGCTTACAGAGTGAGAACCCTGAATAGTAAAATTGAATAGAAAAAAATATATATTTTCAGTATAAGCTTTTGGAGTTTGTATCAAGTAACTAAAAGTTAGAGTTATATGTAGTGCATATTTAATTTCATTCATTCACGATTTCTACCATTCGAAGTTAAAAGGTATTTCAAAGGGCCTTGTTTAGTTTTCTGGCAATTATTAATGACACATTTGTCCATTAAATGTTGAAAATAAAAAGACTACATTCATATTTTATACTTAAATATTCAAAGTAAAAGATTGAAAATAACTATACTTTCAAAGGAATTTAACACGCTGTAGTCTTCAAAATCATTTCCTTAAATACTTATTTAAATATCATCCATGATGTGCCTCATTTACCATGTCATCATCGACATTCTCTTTCTAACTTAATTCAAACAGATATTAGGAAACTTTACTCAATTTTTGTTAATGATAATGATAATGAGATTTCTCTGAGTGCTCTTTTCATTATTTAGTTAATGGCCACCATCAAGCGAAGGGAGATTGGAATTCATACCAAATACACTTAACAGCGTGAACATTAGGAATGCAGAATAATTATAAAAATGTAGTGGTGTGATTTACTTATTTTAACATTTATACATTTTTATTTGCTTATGCGCATTGAAAAATTTTCATATTATGACCTTGCAAGTCATGTAGGGAAAATATTTAAAAAACATCACTGAAATTTATCAAATAATAAACAATAAATGAATATCAAACATAATTGAACAAATCATTCTGTAGAACATTATTTACCATATAGGTGGTTATATTGCCGTGAACGTAATATCTATCCTAATGCCTTTTTTTTAACTTTTTTAGTTTGCATATTCATTGTTTTATACATGAAACCTCTTTGACACATATAATGAAAACGGCTATCCGAAAATAGGCGACATAGGAGTATGATTAAAATTAATTCAACCAATGACTGTTCTACGTCTAAAGGAATAAAAACTATTTGTTTTAAGACTCGACGGACTATCTTTTATGTGTACAATGCTAAGAATTATTTTATCGATATCTTGCCCAATATTTTCCTCTCACTAATTTTGTCAAAAACTCACTGTGTCCTTATTTCATTGAACACATTAACTCAGTTACATCGTCTTTTGGCTTTTGTAAATTAATGACATCATTTAAAACTTTTATATAGATTTATGATATTACTCGTGCTTTGTAATGTAATACAATACCTTCAGGATAAAATATCTAACAACACGAAGCTATTCATGAGCTGCTAAAATCTTCGAGTGATATATCTTAATACATTACCCCAAAACGTATTGACTTTCAGGGGCAACTTCATATATTTTTTTTTTAAGAAAATTTCGCAGCTATAACTGCAAGTCCCAAGAATCGTATATTGAGTTATATTAATGAAAGTAAATAAATGAATACATATTATGTAAAATAAAATTATAAATAGGAAAACATAGGCATGACGGAATAATTTTATGAGCCTATTGCCGCCGAAATTTAATACATGAACTAGATCGATATTTTGATAGCCACATATGTTGATAAACTACTCATATCCACAAACCTTTTTAGTGACTTTCTTCAGACTCATCTACTGTCTATTTCAGATCCAACGTGGCATTGTTTATCGGGAATGTTGTGAAGGCTATTAGTTGGACAGTTGTGACAGTATAGCACATGGTTACAACTACACTCGTAATTTATAGTGTTATAAGAGTTACTCTAACTTTTATACTTTGGTAGCAGTTTTCTCCAATAATTTTACGTTGTAGTTAGTAAGATCCAATGCTCCCTTCATCAGGCCCCTGATTCAAACACCAATAACCTAACCCACATCCCGTTCCCACACCCATCCACCTATCTACTTTACAACATCCCACTCCCTCCTCTTGCCCATCAAATCATCTCTCTCTCTCTCTCTCTCTCTCTCTCTCTCTCTCTCTCTCTCTCTCTCTCTCTCTCTCTCTCTCTCTCTTTCTCATCAATGGACAGTGCAGAACGGAGAGCTATACAGACAACTTGGACAAGAAGTGACACCATGCTAGCTGTCTTAGTCGGAGACTTCAATGACAAAGTAAACTGGGACACTATAAATTCTGCATCAAACACAAAAGGACCTAGGATACTAGAATTTGTCAACAATGAACTCGGGGAAACTACATACTAGATATTGTGCTTAACAACAGTATAAAATTTGCTATCCTTTATCTCACTAGGATAAAATATGGGCTAAAGTGACAATGGAATAGTTAAATTCTAGGTTAATAGTCCTTATCTAAGAGAAAAGAAAATTATTAAAAGGCTAGACTACAGACGGGGTAGGGGATACAAACTAATGAATGCAAAAAGAATTTACAATATGACGAAGTAGGGAACATAAATGACACATTGGGACTCATTTGCAGAAATATATGAAGGAAAAAAAAGACCTTGACATATAACACATAGAAAAATTCTGCCAACTGGAATTCCACAACCCAAGTCTTCAACAGAGAAAGAGCCAATGCAATAAGAACCAAAGACAGGAGACTTAAATCAGTGGGTCCACGACCTTCAAATTGGAATATTTTACAGCATAAAAATGTCGATAAATTAGTTAAAAATGCCTATATAAATTGAAAGAAAAGTGACCTCAGATAGTAAAGATCTTATTTTTTTCATATTTAAACAGTAAGCAGCCAATCAAAAAAAAATTTAGCCCTATAACAAATTATTTAGGAAAAACCGAACTGATGAATGCATATTTGACACCGGTATTCACTATGGAAGAATCAACGCCCCTCCCAAAACACGTTATCAAATATGTAGTGTCACAACCGCTAAACAAGTTCTTTTACAATGGAAGATGTTAAAGAGAAAATAGATGGACTCAGTAAGTCTAAGGCACCAAATGAATAGGATATTCATCTAAGAGAGATTATAGAACTATAATAAGATATAACACCACATTTTTACAAAATATTCCGAAGGATGCTATAAAAAAAAGGCACATTAAGGATGGAAACTAGGTAATGTTTCTTATATATATAAGAAGGGACCAAAAGAAGAACCTGGCAACTACATAATTCTGTGTCTAACTTCAGTGCCTTACAATCTTTTTTTTTTTTATTCAATTATAGTACATTCAATAGTAGAACATAAAGAGAAAACCAATCTTCTGGTAGACATCAAACGTGGTTTTAGACAAAAGAGATCGTATGTAACATATCTACTGGATTTTTTACAGAACATGTCTACCATTAATACCAAAAGCAAAACAACACACGTCATATACCTAGAATTTCAGAAGGCTGTTCACAAAGTCCCTGGTAAAAATTAATGGTTAGAATTAAATCACAGGGCATCATTGACGATCTTGCTGAATGGATTAAAGACTTCTGAAAAACTAAAAACAAATATTTGCAATCAATTGAGAGGCATGAGAGTAGGCTGCTGTTACAAGAGGAGTACCACAAGGATCCGTCTTTGGTCCATCACTATTTTGTATTTACATTAACGACATAGATTTAGGATCAATTAGTAGAATAGCCAAACATGCCAATAATACTAAACTGGACATAAATGCTTCGCAGTCGGAAGATGTACAGGCCTTGAAAGATGATCTGATTAACTTAGGTGAAATGTACGGCAAATGGTAAATGTGCTTCAACTGAGAAATGGCAAAGTTATGCACATGAGTTTTAGTAACACACAAACTGATTACTCACTGTGGGCTAGCGAAAGAGAGATTGTGGACCAGGAGGAAGATCTCAGGATTATTAGTATCAAAGAATTGATGTTTATAAAACATAACATAAAAGCTGAAAAAAAAAAAAAAGCAATCGATTGCATTAGGAGAGAATTCAAATATGGAAACAAGGACACTACACTTCATCTGTACACATAAGTAGTAAGACCACATCTAGAATATGGAGTCCAATTCTAGGTTCATTTCATTCAGAAAGATATAGATAGAGTAGAAAAGGTGAAAGCTACTGCAACCAAACTAATTCCAACACAAGGACATTTGGAAATAGACGGATGTTGAATTATTTCAACGTACTTTTATCCTGAAACTGATGACTAAGGGAACTGTTAATATCGACTTTCCAGCTTTCTTGTAGTCTATAAATGACTATATATTGGCTTGCCATACTCTGTTGATTTTTCCAATAGCTGGTTAATAATATGGATAGGGTCAGTAGTTGAATACCCCCTACTAAATCCTGCCTGCTCTTTTGGTTGATTAAAATCTAGCTGTCTTACTATTCGGGTTCACATGATATTTGTAAATATTTTAAATATTACGGAGAGTAAACTTACTGGGCGGTAATCTCTCAGGTCATTTGCGTCTCCCTTTTAACTCCCTTTTTGTGAATTAATTAAATTATTTTTTTTAAGCTATAGTTATATTGGCATTCTTGCAGACATTTGGTGTAAAGTTCAGCCAGTTTTGCTATTATGGAATCTGCTCCATATATTATCAAATCAATTATTAGGCATTTTTCTTCTGCTTCTTT
>NC_090747.1:17532871-17537871 GCF_036898095.1 Palaemon carinicauda
ATATTACAGTATAATATATATATATATATATATATATATATATATATATATATATATATATATATATTTATATATATATATATATATATATATATATATATATGTATATATATATATATATATATATATATATATATATATATATGTGTGTGTGTGTGTGTGTGTGTGTGTGTGCACATATTTATAATAATAATAATAAACGAATATATATGCACACATACATACAAACACACACACACACATACATATATATATATATATATATATATATATATATATATATATATATATATATATATATATATATATATAAGCACACAATTCTATATGTATGTATATATATATATATATATATATATATATATATATATATATATATATATATATATTGTAACATTATTGCTTTAATATGTCTAAATTATTTAAGTTTTTATAGATGTATAAGGTTAAATATACTGTAGAATTATTGTTGTCTTGCTTTAATTGTTTGTCTTTTCACTGGTGGTTATGTTAGTGGTTATAATGGACTAACGGCTGTTTTATATTTTCAAGTGGTGTTGGTTACGTGGCTGCACTCCTGCGTGAACGGAGTTTTGGAGGGGCTTTTTTTGAGGATGGTTCCTCAGTGTGTTTCTGAGCCTCCAACATTGAAGGGCACGACATTTGCTACTGGATTATATTTACTCCTCGCCATTGCAGAGCTACAGTGTGAAGCTATTTAGCTTTTTTGGATATCCATTCTCTGCAGCAAGGATCCAGTTCATCTTAACATTTTGTGCACTGCCCTTGGTTCAGTAAAAGCCAAGGGGACCTCTCTGTCCCAAGGTAATAATATTTATACCTGCTAAAGTATCGTGATCACGACCGTTGATAGTCAGCTGACGTCATTAGTGGAGCTTGTGAAAGCCTTTGAATCACACCAGCCATCGTCAATTTGATAGGGATATTTAGTTTGTATTTGTTAGGATGTTCTCACTTTTCGTTGGCCTTCTCCTTTCTGGACCCTCTCTCCATTTAGTATGCATGTGTTGATGACCTTTCTGTAATCGTGTAATTGTTTTCTTTTACAGGGAGTTAAGATTGAGTGTGTATAATTTATTATTGTATTATTGTGGTTCAGGTGTTATTTCTGTCTTGTTATTATGTATTAAAATTAAGGAAATTTTTGTGGTATTTTCTTTGTCCCCTTGAGTTGACTTTGCACTCGTATTGATATTTGGTTACTATTCCACCTTTAGTGGACTTAGTACTGTATGATGGTGAATACTATTTGATAAGTGTAGTGTTTTGAGTGGTGGTCAAAACCAGCCATCACAAGTGGCGACCGTGAAAGGATTGTTCGTTCCTGAGTATTCACCTGTTTGTGCAAAGTTAATTCTTGGGGTAATTTTTTTTTTCAGGCAGTGTATTTTCACCTCCTCGGTGTTGTTTTATGTAAATTTAGTGTTTTGTGTGAATAAGTGATCATGGCTGTTAACGTATTCGAACTCCTTAGAGGAGAGGGGTGGCAAGAGAGGTTGGCAGAGTTAAATAGGGAAGACTTGGAAATTGTTGCAGAGCATTTTGAATTGGAATATGATGTGTCCATTAGAAAGGGTGTATTGCTATTGCAAATTTATGATTATGTTAAAACTGTAAAGACAAGTGGGGAACAAGAGGTGAAACCTGATAATGTAGTGTCAGTAGAAATTTTGGATAGGCAAATTGCCCTGAGACAAATGGAATTTGAAATGGAAAAGTTTAAGGCAGGGGAAAGAGAAAAGGAGAGGCAGCATGAGATTGCTATGAGAAACCCAGTTTCTTTTTCCCCCGCCCATTCCCCAAATAGGTTAGTAACTCCTGCTATAAGTTTATCGCAGGCTCTCAAATTTGTACCTAAATTCGAAGAAAATAATGTAGCAGAGTTTTTTGTATCGTTTGAGAGGATTGCTGCAAGGTTGGAGTGGCCCCAAGAGTATTGGACCACTCTTATACAAAGTAAATTGGTTGGAAGAGCTCAGAGGGTATATGTAACGCTGGAGGAGGATCTATCAGCAGATTATGAGAGTGTGAAGGCTATTGTCTTGAAGGCCTATGAGTTAGTCCCTGAAGCTTATAGGCAACGCTTCCGGAACTTAGAAAAATGTAGGGAACAAACTTATGTTGAATTTGCCAGGGCGAAGGAACAGTATGCTAGCGATTGGTTCAAGTCCAAGGAGGTGGGAGATTTTGAGAAATTGAAGGAGTTAATGTTGGTGGAGGAGTTTAAAAGGTGTGTCCCGGATAAACTGAAGGTCCACCTCGAAGAGTTGAAACTCGAGACTGTTCAGGAGGTAGCCATCGCTAGTGACGAATATTGCTTGTCTCATAAGAGTGAGTTAGGGGGAGTAACGACAAAGGTGAATTCTGGTTGGGTTAAGATGGGTAGGAATAATAATGCTAATCCTAATAATAATGCTAAGGTGTTTAGTAGAAATAATCAGGGAAGTAATAATAATCAGGGTAACGCTAATAATAATTTTTCTCCTAACAGAGGCAATAGGCCAAATATATATAATCCAGAGAAATTGAAAACATTGACGTGCTTCTTTTGCAATAAGAAGGGGCACGTAAAGAGTATGTGTTATGCGTTTAGAAAATCTCAAAATGCTAATGTTAGGCCAGTGATGGGTGTGGAAGAGAGAGAGAGAGAGAACCTACCCCAACAACATCCGCTGATCAATGACTACCTGGTTGTTTTGACAGATATTTGTCTTTCGGTAGTGTCTCCTTCGCCAATTCTTCAGAGAAAAGACGAGTGCGTATTTTGCGTGATACCGGTGCAGCTCAGTCTTTGATTCTAAGGGAGGCATTACCTTGTAATTTTGTACCCAAAAGTGGGGAATTTGTGTTATTGGCTGGTTTTCCTGATTCTGTAAAGTCATATGCTATTGAAAATTTTAATTTAATCTGCCCTTCCTTTGCAGGGAATTTGAAATTGGCCATAGTTGATAAATTCCCGGTTAAGGAGGTTGATGTTGTGTTAGGGAATGATGTGGCTATGAAGAATAATAATTGTCCGATATTGATAAACCCTAATAGTGAAGTAGCAGCAGTTACTCGTTCTAGTGCTAGAATTGTTGACGCTGCAGAGTCAACAATTGATGTAGATTTAAGTAGTTTAGATCATAGTGATAGCCTAGCTGTAGATCTTGGAATGTTAACGGACAAGTTAAATTGGACTACTGAAGAGCTAATCAAAGCCCAGAAAAAGGAGTTTCGGGAACTCCCTATCGAGTCAGGGGAGGTGTCTGATATGACTGGTCCAAAATTTAAGATAATTAATAATATTTTATATAGGTTGAGTAGGCCTATGGGGGTGGATAATGTTGATTATGAAATTGTGAAACAGATAATGGTTCCTTTTGGTTACAGGAAAGAGTTAATGTCATTGGCGCACGAAAGTGGTCTGGCCGGCCATTTTGGAATTCATAAAACTTCTTGCAAATTGTTAGGAAATTATTATTGGCCGAAGTTGAAGGCAGATGTAAAGAAGTTTGTCAATAGTTGTGATGTGTGCCAGAGGGTCGGTAAACCCAATCAGCGGATTCCAAAATCGCCTCTATGTCCTATTCCTGTAGTTTCCGAACCTTTTAAGGAAGTCATTATTGATGTGGTTGGACCATTACCGAAGACGCGTAGTGGTAATGAGTATATTTTGACAATCATGGATAGGATGTCTCGATATCCCGAGGCAATACCACTACGTACAATAAAAAGTGTTAAAATTGTAGATGTACTAATTGACTTTTTTACCAGGTTTGGGATGCCTAAGATTATTCAATCGGATTGTGGTTCTAATTTTGTTAGCAGGTATTTCAGAGATAAAATGGCAGAGTTAAATATAAAACATGTGACCTCTTCTCCATATCATCCGGAAAGCCAGGGAGCTCTGGAGAGATTTCATCAGACCCTGAAATCTATGGTAAAGAAATATTGTTTGATTAATGGTTCTGAATGGGATAAGGAATTACCTTATTTGTTGTTCGCTTTTCGTTCTGTCCCAAGTCAGTCTTTAGGTTTTTCGCCTTTCAGCCTTGTGTTTGGCCATTGTGTTCGAGGTCCTCTTGATGTGGTTCGTGAGTCTTGGGAGGGAGACGTCCCTGAGGTTAATTTATTGGATTATGTGTCTAATCTAGGCGATAAATTAACCAAGGCTTGGAAATTTGCGGGTGAAAACTTATTATGTAGCCAAAAAAAGAATGAAGTTTTTCTTTGATAGAAGGTCCAAGGCACGCGACTTTGCGGTAGGCGATAAAGTATTGGTTTTGTTACCCTTCCCAGGGAATCCATTGAAAGCTTCTTTTTCAGGTCCTTGGAAAATTTTGAAAAAAGTAAGTGAAGTTAACTATTTAGTGGAGACACCTCAAAGAAGGAAACCTTTTCAACAGTGTCATGTAAATATGTTGAAAGCTTATATGGAACAGGAAAAAGTCATTCCTGTGGCAACTATTGGGAACACGGTAGATTCTGAGAACAATAACCATTTTTCTTTTTCAGAGGGGGAGGGTATTGATGATAATTGTTTTAATGGATGTGAATGGCGGTCGGATAATAGAAAGTCTTTGGAAATATTTTCGGGAGTAATTTCACATTTAGGTAAGGAAGAACAAAGGCCTTTGAAAAATTTAGTATCTAATTATAAAGAATTATTTTCGGATGTACCGGGTAGGACTTCGGTCCTTGAACATGATGTAGAGGTAGGTAGCGCCACTCCTGTGAAACAATCTCCTTACAGGTTGAATCCCTTCAAAAATGAGGTTGTAGCAAAGGAAGTGGATTATATGCTAAAACATGACCTAATTGAACCTAGTCAAAGTCCTTGGTCATCACCTGTTGTATTGGTAAAGAAATCCGACGGTGATTTCAGGTTATGTTTTGATTACCGTAAGTTGAATGAATTGTCTAAATCTGATTGTTATCCATTACCTCGAATTGAGGATTGTATTGATCGAATGGGGAAGGCCAAATACATTAGCAAA
>NC_090747.1:17542871-17567871 GCF_036898095.1 Palaemon carinicauda
GAAAGTCAGCTGGTTTCGCTAACAAACTATACTAGATTTACAGGATTGTTCGGGAGTTTCTGTATATGACAGTGATAATGAACACATTGTAGTTGTATCAAGTCAAATAGAAAGTTATATTTTGCACCTGTATCAAACGATGATGAGTATAATTTATCAATGAATATAACCTATAACCATGTTGCATGATGTAATGTAAAACCATATGGATAATCCTTTTTTATCTTATTGATTAGAAAGTGTTATTATAGGTATTTTTATATGACTATTTGTTGATATTATTATAAATGATTATTTGTTGCCAAGCTATTGTCCCCATTTTTAATGAGAATAATTGGTGATCAAAATAACGATAAACTTTTTTACAAATAGAAGAAGCAAATGGGTAAGTCATCTCTCAGTGATCCGACTGAGTATCTGGTTAAAAAAGTGGGCTAATTAAGAATTCAGCCAAAAAAGAGATAGCAATTATGGATCTGTGTAAGGATGGAGGATTTAACGATCAGGTTAAGGAATGATTAAGATATTTACCTTAAAGTCCAATGCCTTATGTAACGGGGAGGAAATATCTCATTCTTATTTTCATAATTTTATGTTTTTTATTTTTGCATCATTATTTCGAAAACAAGTATGTTGGAAAATATAATTAAGGATCCTTAACGTATTCAAAAAATTATAAAAACTAAATAGATATTTGATAATGAATGCATTCTTAGTAAAAACTTCAATTATCGTGTTTATTTCAATAATATTTTTTCTTAGCCTAGCAGTGCTTAAGAATCATATTCGACACACCCTTTATGATTTTAAATGAATGTATATTGTCTACGATAAGACATCAATTGAGCAATAGCCTCTTTCCATTCGGAATAAAGCTATACCTACACAACACCGACTGATGATTCCAATTCCGAGTGAAACCTTTAAGCAATATTTTGAAACCAGACGATTCGAATTTCTTTATCCCGATTGATATCATGAACGTGAAACGGATCCCGTTTCAGCTTCTCTCACAATCACATAACAAATAATGTATTTTAGATGAAGTGACATATCACCTGCATCGAGGGTTTAACTTTCAACAATAATTATCAAAAATTAATCCAAATCACATAGACATTGTGTGATGAGTTTTACTTCAAGAAAGATAAAAATTTCTGGAGATGGGAGAGAACTGTATGGTCTTAATAATTCTGTTTCCTAATCTTGATTTAAAATACAACTGGTAGGGGGGTAAAGAACCCAGCGCTCACAATACATCGTTGAGAAGCTCATATGAAAAATCTTAGACTGGTGGTGCTTCAACCAAGCCGCAGGCAATTCCAATTAACTCTTGAGCAAAATGGTCCTCTATTTAAGTGCGCTAGGCCCATTGCCACCGAGAACATTGGCGCTGGGTACAGTGCCACTGGGGACCTTGCCCATGTGGGAACATTGCCACTGGGAATATTTCTCATATGGGAACATGGCCACTGGGTACATTCCCCATATGGGAACATTGCCACTGGGCACATTGACCGGTTTTTTTTTCTAAGATAATCAGCTACTTTACATTTTTTTTTCTATTCAAATGATAACTAGCTAGTTTACTGGTTACATGGTGCTTAAAACATATTTTGTTAATGTTTCCAAAATTTGAAATAAGTAATCTTTTAAACTGTTATTAGATTTTTGGAGAATGAAAGATAACATCTATTTTTCTTTTACGTAGATTGCATCAATAAAAAAATATTTCGTTGATATTTCCACAAACCTGACCTGACCTAACATAACCTAACCTAACCAACCTAAACTAACCTAAACTACTTAACATATCCTAACTTAACCTAACCTAATCAACCTAACTTAACTAAAACTGACAAAAAATTATTTTCAAGATCTTTTATTTTATAGAGGCAATGTACCCATCGGCAATGTTCTCACATGGGCAATATTCCCAGTGGCAATTTACCATGTAGCAATATTCACACATGGGTTATGTACTCAGTGGCAATGTTCCCACATGGGCAATATTCCCAGTGGCAATGTACTCAGTGGCAATGTTCCCAATGGTAATGTTCCACCTACGCTATTTAAGTTATGCAGATGATCATTGCATAGAGTAATGGGAATATAATTGTCAATAACCTCAACTTTGCTGGCCCTGTGGTAGTCCCTCAAATATTCTGACGTATATTAAACAAAAACATCCAGTTCCATTTAAAAAATACGTGGGCAAAATTTTTCATATTGTAATAGCTGGACATATAAAAATCGTTCCTAAATACTAAACTGAAGTAATTTTTTGTCTTTCTTTAACCGGGTAAAATTTTTGGATATTACTCCTTCAAAGTTATCTACTATCTCCTCGCACCACCACCTGTATAGGATTAGTACCCTCCTCAATCTTTTGAATTTACTTTTAGACTCTACAACAGTTTGCAAAATGGGAGAAAGAGAAGTTTCATATAATATAAAATGATAAAGCGAAAACGGTTTCATTACGAAAAAGAACAGATTTTCAAATTCAATCAGTTTATCATTATATTAATAGCTGGTAAAAACGCTCCGGTGAAACAACGAGGTATGGTCATATAATATTGTACATGTCCAAATATGTGAGTCTACCAAGCCCCTTTGCTACTCCATCCCCACACACCACGCTGGCACAGAATACTGCCAGTCTTGGCGAGACTGGCCAGTCCTATTGAACCTTGGGTTGAACATCCTTAAAGGATAAGAGGTTTGTCATTTTTACCGCATACATGGAATCAGAACATCAGTCCTCTGCCTTTATGACCTATCCACGGTCAAGATAAACGAGGTAAGCAAACTGTTTTGTTACGCACCCTGGTCACACACACGTGGGTAACCAAAACAAAGGACGTGATAATATCATTGACAACTGCGCAGTATTTAGATGTCGTACACGTGAACAAAAAACTCGAAGCTCATATATAAAATTTCATCATTTTCCAAAGGCAAAGCCGTATATGGAACAGTGGATAGATGCAGGTAGTTGTGCAGAGAGAATTAACGTTGTGTGTGCCTCTGTTTGTTCGATTTTTTTGAGCCACAGGATTACAAAGGTGACTTGAAGTCTCGGTTACTAGTTATGGCTGTTTTGTTTATTGATTAAATGAATATTTATAAAGAATGGAGCTATAACAAAGGGGCAGATGTTCTAGATAAACTGCATGAAAATGTACAGGTTGCCATGCTGCACGATCTTATAGGCAAATTAATACTGCCAATTTACGATCAGCTCGATCAAGGGGATATACATAAAGTACTATTAGAAACAATATCAAAGGTAGAGGATGTAGGTTAGGATTTAGTAGCATTGATGCATGACATGGAAAGTGAAGTTTTTGCGTTTACAAAATTAATTTTCCCTATTCAAAAAAATTAATTAGAAATAATTTGATTGACTACAGGTTATTTCTCATGACTGTAGAGTGTATTTCAGATGATGATATGTTAAAAATGCTTAAAAACTTGAAAAAAAACTTGCGGGTTTTAGGTCTCCTCTAAGACGATCAACATCATTCTGCTCTGGCGACTATAAGCCAGCAGAGACTATCACTAGCCCCCTCTAACCTCCCCCCCAGGTGCCACCCTAGGGAGTACCCCCCTGTAGAAGGTGTCACTCTTTCCTCGTCCTGGCGGGGACTCGAACTCGGGACTTCTGAAACAGAAGCCCGCGACGCTACCAACCTAGCTAACTAAAACAAAAACAGAACATGAACTCGCATATAACATCAATGAAATGCATCTAAATGTAACAGGTAAGCAAACGCAGCGTGTTAAATTGGCAGTTAAAGTTCTATATAGGTATTGCTTCAACTTATTAAAATATTTAGGGGAAAAGGGACTTTTGGACTACTTGAATAAAACATCTAATTTCATTCATATAATAAGTGACTGGTTCGACATAATGAATTGTTCGTACATGTATTGAGAGTTTGGTAGGAGCTACACTTTTGGTATTGATATGAATAATTAAAAAAAAAAAAAATACACTGCTCAAGGTGATCGAGGTAAAAGTCCCAATACAAAAATACTTAAAAGTTCCAGAAATTAATATTTTTATCGAGTAATTCTACCTATGCTTTGTTTGATGTGTTAAAAGGCTCTCATAGTACTGATTATCCACTGACACAAAGATAAAATTAAGATTGCCTTGAATACTTCTTAGGGTGTATAAGGCAAATGTAGGGCCAGCATGATCATCCACATGTGAATTTTTAAATTAGGCTGAAAAAAAATTCTTAAGGTAGGAAATGAAAGTAATGTGACAATTGGAATATCAACACTGATGAATGATGATGAATATATCACAAATGAAATTGACTTTGCCTTAAAAATATGTCCAATAACTCAGATATTCATGAATTTCGATTTCGATTCAGAGAAATTTCTTTTGGACGAGTAAGAAGACCTTTTTGGGGCAAATAAAGAAAGATATTGGGGTAGTAAATGAAGAAGCTCATAAATACATTGGAGCGTGTATTGTCAAGAAAATTTGCTAAATCTCCTGAGTTAGGAAATTAAACTATATGAGTGCTAAGGAACGGTACGTGGATAACATGTGTTCATCGAGGGGGAGTTGTATGGCCTTTACCAACCGTGTGTCAAACGGTCGTACATAGTAACAACATTTCTTCTTTTTTTTTGTATATATTATGCTTTGTATCTTCGTTCTCCCCTTGTACTCATAGGAACTAGAATAAACCTGTTTGTTTTTCTCACCGTTAACTGTTAACAGAACCGGTTGTCGGTTGAACATAAAATTGCCTGTTATGTTTCTATGTCCATTTTGACTTGCCTTTATTTATATATAAACTGATGTTCTGTAATAAAGTTACTCAGTTGCTTTCATCCTGCCCTCTTAGTTACAGCCTCTCTCGGCCCCTGACATTGGTGACCCCGGAAGTCGACTCGCTCCTCCCGCCTCCCACCTTCCCCGCCTCCCACCTTCCCCGCCACCCCCAGTCATTGATACTATGGCGGACTCCACAGAAGTTGGCGCAGCCCCATTGAAACTTTCGTCGCTCAGCAGCAGAGAGGCGTTTGCATGGTTTCAGCACCCAAAAGTCCAGTTCCGCATCAAGGGTGTGACTCGCTCAACCACCAAAGCAGAATATATTCTCACGGCAATACCCGAGAACACTTTCCCGGAAATATCCGACTAGCTTTGTGAACAAAGAGACACTCCAAGAGCGTATGACGCCCTAAAAACATACCTTCTGCAGCATTACTTGCCGTCGCCAGCCGCTCGTATTTCAAAGCTTTTTCAGGTCTCTCGACAACATTGGGGGACCAAAGGGCTTCGCTCACCGTCAGGGAAATGACCAGTATCGCTCGCCTGCAACCTGCCGCAGACGGCTCTCCTTGTGAGGTGAACCTACTTCGTGCCCTTTGGATACGCCGTTTACCGGAACCTGTACTCTCTGCCATACCAGATGTCGACAGTTTACCCATAACAGACTTTATGACCAAAGCCGACGCCCTTATGGACAACTACTTCACGACCTTCAAGACTTCCATCAACACCTCCACTCCTGACAAAGGGGAGGCCTATTCAATGTCAACTGAAGCTGACATGAATGCTGTAGGGTATACACGCCTACCGCGCGACGTGCCGGAACGGCGACAAAGCCACCCATCACCCACCACTCGCTCGCGCCCCAACCAACGACTTCTACTGCCACTGACTACCTCCCATCGGCCGCAGTTTTGCTACTACCACTACAGATTTAGGGCAGCCGCGAAGAAATATGCCAAGAATTGTCAGTGGCCAAAAAACGTGTAAGTAAGCAATCGCTCGTGGCAGAGGCCTACCGTGTTCCTAATCTTTTCCTTTTAAATGATGCAGGAACGGGCGTGGGATTTTTGGTAGACACGGGTGCTTGTTATTCTCTTTTGCCAAGGGAACTCTTCAGGACATGACGTAGTGTGTCTACGTCTGCCGCCGTTCACCTGGTAGCTGCCAATGGATCTGCGATACCCACCTACGATTACGAGAACCTCACATTATCATTTAGAAACGGTAAATTTAATTGGAAATTTCTCGTTGCTGACGTCACACTGCCAATCCTTGGTGCTAACTTCCTCTCTCATTTCCACCTTCTGGTCAATGTCACCCACCGACGATTGGTCAATGCAGACTCGTACTTGTCGACACCTCTTCAACCCGCCCCTTCCAACATCGCTCTCCACGTCAGCGCACCCAAGGATGCCTACAACCACCTCCTCGTGTCCTACCGGGAAGTTTTCGGTCCAGAATTTCGCCAACCGCCCACGGCTCCTGCCAAGCACAGTATATATCACCATATCAAGATGACGGGACCCAAATATATGCAAAATTCAGATGTCTGGCACCGTATCAAATGGCAGCCGCCAAACAGACATTTGCCAAAATGGAGAAAATGGGCCTTTGCCAAAAGGCCTCCTGCCCAAGGTCATCACCTTACACATTCTTCTGAAGAAAGACGGCTCTCTCCGTCCGTGCGGGGATTAAAGATGCCTGAACATGCAAACCGAACTGGATCACTACCCATTCCCAAAAATCGCCAACGTGACATCCTACCTGCACAAAGCGAACGTTTTCTCCATGCTTGACCTCCTGAAGGGGTATTATCAGGTGCCTAAGAACCCTGAAGACATCTCCAAGACTGCCATCACCACTCCGTTTGGTACATACAACTTCAATTACTCCTCTTCTGGCCTTCGTAATGCTGTGTCCACTTATCAACGTCTCATGGATGGCATCTTATGGGACGTCCCCTTCTGTGTATGTTATGTTGACGAAATACTTGTGTTCTCCTCCTCAATAGAGGAACACCTCCGTCACCTGCACATCGTGCTCGACCGTCTGCAACAAAATGGCCTTGTAGTCTGGTACGACAAATGTACCTTTGGCACCAATGAAGTGTCATTCTTAGGGGGCCGCATCACTCCTGAAGGAGTCCAACCCCTCCCAGAAAAGGTAGCAGTTGTTCAGAAATTCCCAACGCCCTCGACCATCAAAGCTCTGCAGGAATTCTTGGACATGATCAACTATTATCACCGTTTTCTGCCAGCCACTCTTGCTCCCCTCTATGCCTCCCTCAATGGCAAACCAAAAGACCTAAAGTGGGGTCCCCTTCATGATGCGGCCTTCTGCAATGCAAAGAAGGCCCTATCAACCGCTGCTGCTCTCACTTTACCCATCCCACATGCCCCTCTTCTTCTCTCCACCGATGCCAGCGACGTCGCTATTGGTGCAGTACTCGAACATGTGGTCAACGGCTCGCCCCACACATTGGCCTTTTTCAGCAGAAAACTGTCCAAGGTAGAATCAGCTTATTCTACCTTCGATCGCGAAATGCTGGCGGTGCACTTGGCTGTCCGTCACTTTCGCCATTTCTTAGAAGGTACACCCTTCGGCATTCGTACAGACCACATGCCTCTGGTGCACACCTTCAATCGACAGTCTGACGCCTGGTCCGCCCGTCAACGCCGACATCTCTCCGGCGTGGCTGAATACAATTGCACCCTTTAACACGTCCCTGGGAAAATCAATCCCATTGTCGATGCCCTGTCAAGAAACACGCTGGCTGCCGTTCAGCTGGCATTGGATTACAAGGACTTGGCTGATGCCCAATGAGAGGATCCAGAGTATCAAGCATGTAGGACATTTTGCACATCCCTCCGTTTGGAAGACATCCTCCTCGATGACTCCCACACCACCCTCCTCTTTGACATCAGTACTGGTAGACTGTGACCTTGGATTCCTGCTCCCATGCGCCAACAGGTGTTTGATATCATTCACGGCCTTTCACATCTCTCGTGCCATTCTACTGCACAGCTGCTGAAGACGAAGTTCATTTCCCACGGCATTCCTAAGGATGCTCAAGATTAGGTCCGCGCCTGTACTTCTGGCCAAACTTCCAAAGTACATTGACACATGGATTCAGGAGTAAGCACCTTTCCTCAACCTCAGCGTCGTTTCGCCCACATTCACATCAACGTTGTAGGCTCCCTACCCACATCACAAGGATATTGTTACCTGTCTACTGTCATCGACCGCTCCACTCGTTGGCCTGAAGCCATTCCCATGGAAACTGCAACGTCAGCCTCATGTATTTCTGACTTACTCTCAGGATGGATTGCAAGATTTGGTATCCCTGAGCATATTACCTCTGACAGGGGTAACACTTTCACTTCTCAATTGTGGACATCATTAGTGAATCTCTTGGGCATCACCCTACATCAGACAACTGCCTGCAACCCTGCTGCCAATGGAATGGTTGAACGTTTTCGTCGCTCCATCAAAGCAGCTTTGATGTTCGCTGCAAGGATTCCAACTGGTTTACTCAGCTTCCCTGGGTCCACCTGGGACTAAGAACCACTCCTAAAGACGCCCTCGACGTCTTGGCAACTGAAATGGTGTATGACGACCCGTTGGTCGTCCTTGCCAAATTTTTTTCTTTTGAAACCTCCTCCAACGATCTCCAGCGCATACGTCACATCGTGGGAAAATTTACTCCATGCCGTCAAACTTACAAACCCCCAGCGAAGCATCACATACCGAAAAACTTCCACTCTGCAACGTAAGTCTTCCTACGCAACGACATTAGCAAGCCACCGCTAACGCCCCCTCCCTCGGGCCCTTTAGTTGTGATCCGACGCAGTCCGAAAGTATTCCTACTAAACATTAGTGGCAAAGAAGACTGGGTTTCCATTCATCATCTAACACCTGCTTATCTCCTGCCAGATGACCCACCTACAGTTCGCCTCTCTAGATCAGGGCACCTTATTTAACATGTACAGTATGTCATTTATAGGGAGGGAACCTGTACCAACCGTGTGTCACACGATCGTATATAGTAAGGACATTTTTTTTTGTATATATTTTGTTTTGTATCTTTGCTCTCCCCTCGCACTGATAGAGACCTGCATAAACATGTCTCTTATCTCACCGTTGACTGTTAATAGAACCGGTTATCAGCTGAACATGAAATTGCCTGGTATGTTTTTATGTCCTTTTTGCCTGGACTTTATGCATATACAAACTGATGTTCTGTAATAAAGTTACTCAGTTGCTTTCATCCTGCCTTCTTAGTCATAGCCTCTCTCAGCCCATCACAGCACCTTCTACTCATATTTGTTTTCACAGTCGTTGCTAATGCGAAAGATTATTAATGCTCTACACGGGGGAGCTCTCATGGAGGGAAAAATGCTTTTGAAACGCTTTATTTGAACAGTGTGGTATATAAGTTCCTGACGATATTATTATTATTTTTTTTTTTTTTTTTTTTTTAAGATACTAGTATGTTTCCGAAAGTGATATATTAATAAATTGATGAAGTATGAGAAACCTCAAGGACAGACCTGTAGGGAGGCATTAAAGGAAAAAAAAGAGAGTTGTAGCTTAAAAGAATATGTTCTAAAGCTAATTTTTTTTCTTATTTACATTGACTCTGTGAACGATGTACTGTCTTAATGATACGGAGAAGAGAAAATGACACCTGTGCGGAAAGAACCCCATCCGTGGTTTAGGGTTCCAAGAAATTGATGGTTTAAGAGAAAGTTATTCTACAAATTATCCCCCAGCTACAGCACAAACGATCAGCGAGATTGAGGAAACCTTTTTCTTCGATTAAGTCAAAAGGTGGGGCCTTAATAAGAAGAAATTTATGGAAAGACTAAACAACCTTATCCTTATTTCTTTCACAATGGGGAGAAAATATGGTATTAGTAAAAGAAAACTTTGAAGAATGGTTAAAGTCGGTATCGCCTAGTAGTTCAAGCTAACACATGTAATTGTTTATCCAGTGGATTTTTCATTCATTTGAAAGAAATATACAGTCCATATAAATATTTTAAAAATGAATAAGAACTTAAAGTATGTTACCTATCCTCTATTTAGTTATACATAGTTTACCATTTTGAATACTTTGAAGTATAGGAATATGTCTACTTTTTGAAATTTCTCTTTATAATGGTCATTCTAACGTATATTTATACCTACCTCAATGATCCCTCCAAATTTTTCATATTATCAATTTCCTTCTATAATTCTTTTATTTCTTTACTGATATAATAATGATATCTGTTTTGCTTCAGAATAGACCAATTTCAAGAAAACTAAATATCAGGAGTTCGAATTCAGTTATTATCCAACATGGAACTGAAACACATAATAAAAACCAGAAGTTTAATGTTCCCTCTGCAAACAGAACCAGGAATTAAATTGAATTGAATTGAAGGTTAAAATAGCCAGCAACACATTTCATCTTTGCTTTCTTATATATATATATATATATATATATATATATATATATATATATATATATATATATATATATATATATATATATATATATACATATATATATATATATATATATATATATATATATATATATATATATATATATATATATATATATATATATATATATATGTATATATATATATATATATATATATATATATATATATATATATATATATATATATATATATATATATATATATATATATATATATATATATATATGTACTGGGATGTTCAAGGATGGACCATAAGTTGTAACAGTTTTTATTGCCAACGATAAGTTTCAACCTAAAATACATATTCCATGTAATAAAAAATAATACAATCCAACCAGCTATACAAATTTTGAATTTTCCCTAATTTTCCCGATTTAATCATCAAAAAAAAAATAATATATGTCCTTAATAAAACCCTTCTAGTAATTCACATGAACAATCCATATTGGTATGTATATTTTTAACAATAACTGTTTTTATAGCAATGTAAATAAATACCACTTTAAACTACGGTACTGTAGCCACTAAAACACTCGGCATCAAATTAAATGTACTCATACCATTAAACATTACTGTATATATACATAGAATCCAATTACCAATAAGGGAAATTCCAAATGAAATATCATATAACATCCATAATACACTGTATTGCACTCACTTCAATGGCCTCACTATCACAGGCCTTGAACCCCAGTAGGAGATTGCCAAACACAAATATCCCATCACCTGCCGGCCTTACATGTCACCGACTTCATTCTTGTGTCTACATCCACAAAAATAACACTTGCCATCACCAGTCGACACGATAGGCAGTACCAAAGTGGTTAGCAAATTTTTCGGTAGTTCGCGTGCTAACCGTGCGACATTTAGATATGGGTAAGACAAAAGATATTCCAGATGCACAATAAGTTACAATTCGCTCCAACCCACATCAACATTTAAATAAATATATCCTTATAGTATAATAAAGTTTATCATGTTAATGATACACTCCCCCACCATTAGTGACAAATTATCGATACCCTATCCAAAAGGGTCAACTACGTATGCATACATTGTTCTTCTATTGGTAATAACACCACCAACCTGTGTACTGATCTACACATAACCTTATCCACTCCACCATCATATCCCTTCCCATGCTTTATAATCTTATACCTTAAATCAACATCACGGACAACGCCATCTTGTCCTGGATCAGCTCTAATCACCTGTGCTAGTTTCCATGCCCCCCTTACAACATTACTATCTTGCACAAGTACCACATCTCCAACTCTTACATTCCTCCTTGTTGTATGCCATTTCTGACTGATTAACAATGTAGGAAAATAGTCTCGGTGCCACTTTTTCCAGAAGGATTCTATTATACTTTGTATAAACTTTAATCTCCTTTTTTGATGCCCGCTAATATCGTACATCCCACTTGGACAAAAGCAAGTGGACTGACCAAGCAACAGATCATTGGGACAGAGGTATCCCCCCAACTCTAAACTAAATCCAGGTTTTGTTCCAATTGGTCTTTCATTCATCAGATTAGCAATAGCAAACAAAGCAGTTTGTAACTCTCCAAAATTCAATACAGAATCTCCCACACTAATACAAAGACACCTTTTGACAGATTTGATCAGGGCTTCACTTGCCCCATTATACCAAGGTGCGTCACTAGGCATATTAAAGATCCAAGTTACCCCTTCCTTTTCTCCAATGTTTTCTATTTTCTTGCTTGCTGATATCAACCGAGTTCCCTTATCTGAATATATAACTTTAGGAGCTCCTCTAATAGCAATAAACCTTTGAAATGTGGTCAGAAAATCATCAGTACTGTATCCTTCAGCCAAATCTAAGTGAACAGCTCTAGTAACTAAACAGTTAAATATAACACCAAAGGCTTTACCATGAGTTCTCCTTTTAACCGTGTCTCTTATTGTTAAGGGTCCAAACAAATCTATAGCTGTGTAATAGAAAGGTGGAGCAGGTTTCATTCTTTCTATCCTCATTTGACCCATGCATTGGTCTTCTAACTTCTTTGTTAACTTTCTACATGTCACACATTGATTTTTTATTGCCTTTATTATTTTTCTGGCCCCTGGAATCCAGAATTTTCTTTGTAACTTTGCCAGAGTAGTCTCTATGCCGGCATGGTCAACCCCATGTACATATGATATATACAATCTGGTAACTGGATGATTTGCTGGTAGCAACATATAGTCTTCTCTATTCCAATTTTCCTTTAGCCACTTAGAAATTCTTTGTCCTACTACTATGACTCCATTCTTAATTGAAGGTCCTAATCTTCTGAACCTAACTTTCCAATCAGTGATGTCCCTTTGCATCTCTCTAACCCACATTAGTTCTGCTTTAATAATTCCTTGAACTGTTGGTTCCCTCAGCATACCCTTAAAGGATCTGCATTTGAAAACATTCATTACCCTGCATGTAACTCTTAGTAGTTTGTAATAATCACTAAATCTATTAACATCAACCATGTGTATAACATGGTTCTGACTTACTTTAGCAACAGCCATGACAACACCTACTCTATCAGTTAGTTCAATTTCACAATCTTGTTTGATAGGCCATTTTGAAATTGGTAATGTTAAGAATTTTGGTCCATTCTGCCAGGCAGAATTTTCACTAATTTTTTCTGGACTACACGGTTTAGAGGTCATATCAGCAACATTTTGAATCGAATCAACCCACCATCATTCCCTTGAATCAGTTTTTATTTGTATCTCTGCAATGCGTACAGCAACAAATGTGTTGAATCCATGGGACTCCTTTTGAATTTGTGATCTTACAATTGTCGAGTCAACTATGTGATAAACCGACTCAAACTCCCATGAAAACTCCTTTACTATGAGTTCTCTCATCCTAGCAGCTATGAGAGCACCACATAATTCCAGACGAGGAATAGACATTTGTTCCACTGGTGCAATCTTATTTTTCGCCATTATCAGACTTGATTCAAACTTACTATCACTGATTTGCCACCTCACATATGCACAAGCCCCATATGCGTGCTACCATCAGAAAATATTACTAGGTTCGGCTTACCAAAAGCATTAGATGGCTTTAAGGGTCTTCTAAAAGTTAATGACTCCAGTCCATACAATTCTTTGAAAAACGCTTTCCATTCGTTCATCATGGAATCATCAAGTGGATCATCCCACTTGATTCCACCACCATTCGAGTTTCCTTTGGAAATCATGGATCTCATCAAGATCTTAGCTTTGAGTAATACTGGTATAACCAACCCTAATGGATCATACAACGATGCAATTTGACTCAATATCATTCTGCGTGTTAATATTTCTGGAAATTTATAATCAAATTCACTTATATCTAAATTTGAACCACTCCTAACCTTTCTTATTCTTGGTGTAAAGTTGAGTCTTACAGCAAAAGGAAAAATAGTCATCTACAGGATTCTATTTTAAACCTAAGATTTTCTCACTATCAGATTCTATTATTCTTATATTGCAGTTTTCATAATGCCCGCTGACTATCCAGTGCTTTATTCTGAAACTTCCCTGCGACAATACCCTTTCAGTACCCTGTATCAATTTGATTGCATTCTCAATGGTATCAGTAGAATACAGTATATCATCTACATATGTATTATTAAGAATCATATCTTGCACATCCAGGGATTCCTTACCAGATTGTTCTACTGTATGTCTCAAAGCTACCATAGCTATAGTACCACTGGGCCTATCTCCAAATGTTACTGTGGTAAGAACATACTGATCAGGTGGCCTACTATCATCCAAGTCCCTCCATACAAATCTATGTGTATGTTCATCTAGTGTGCTGAGTTTTACAGTATGGTACATCTTTGCTATGTCACCCACTATGGCTATATTATCCTGCCTAAATCTACACAATACTCCCAGCAAACTGTTCAAAATATCAGGCCCCTTAGCCCAAAAATCGTTTAATATATGTCCCATATAAGATGCTGAAGAATTGAAGACAATGCGCACTGGGGTTGAACTAGATTCTGGCTTCAACACCTCATGGTGATGAATATAGTGAATTGGGCCGTTGTACTCTTGAATCTCCTTATTAGTTAATTTCCTAGCTACTCCCCTTCTAACCATATCTTCAATCTCTTTCTGATATTTCATTGCATACTCATTCCCAAGTTTCCTTAATCTATTCTCTGTTGTTCTTAACCTGGCATTTGCTACCTTTATGTTATTTTTCAATTGATTTGGATCTCTTATCCAAGGATACCTTACAAACCAGCATTTCTGTTTCTCATCACACGTTAATCCTTCCTCAATCAATTTCATTTCCTTTTCTTCTTTCAAACTTACATAATTGAGTCCAGGACAACCTCTGCACATACATTTGATACATTGTGGATTACACCTTGTTCCCATTTCTTCTATGGCAAAATATTTATCTAACTGATCCTCTAGATTTTCTTTTGGCTCAATATTGATTTCATTCAAATTTACTGAACTTGAAAGTTTATGAATTCTCACAAACACATGATTACTAGTATTAACTTGATTAGTAATTTCATCGTGTCTACCACGTATGCTGAACCCAAACTGATTTTCTAGCAACTGGAGACCCTTATTTGTTTCAACAAACCTTGGCAATATTTCACAATAATGAGCACCAATAAGCATATCAATTTCCCCATGTGGGCGATTCAGCTCTAAGTTTGATATTCCCTCAAAAAGTTCAGATACCCTGGATGAGTCTACTTTCTTGATTTTGGCTGTTATTTCATTAATTCCAACAGCATTCACATTCCAAACCTTACCAGATTTATCAATTAGTGGTACACAATATTCGTTGCTTGAGTGATATTCAACCGCATTGCCCACCTTGATCATGGATAAATTTATATGCTTTCCACTTAAACCCAATTTCTTAGCCATCCTATTTGTTATAAATGAAATATCCGCTCCTGGATCCCACAATACACTAACAGGCATGTTCTTACTATTCACCATACTGATATTCAATAACACTGCAAATCCCTTTTCTGATATCGCTTTGTGAATACTATTTTCTACTCTATCGGAATGTAACAGTGGATGATGATTACGATTGCATGGCCCTTTACCTTCAATGATGACATCACACAATGTACCAACATTGCAGCTACGAGCAGTATGATATCCCCTTAGACACCTAAAACATATTCCATTACCCTTTATAATCTCAAATCTTTCTTTGCTACCACAACCATTAAATTTATAACATTCTGTTATATCATGACCAATTGAATTGTGTAACAGGCATCCTATCCCCTTACTCTCTGCCTTAGGTTTAATACCTTTAACCATTTCTGTCAAGTTAACAATACAAGATTCAAATTCCTTATTTTTTATACTTCCCCAATTTGTTTCATCAATTTTATCAATTCCGATTCATTCTCAACTGTGCTGTCAACATGATGGACTGTTGCCTTATTATCACTACCGCTACTCCTAACATTGGAATTCATATATTCCAAAATTTTTCTCTCCTTCTGTAAGAACTTTAACAACTCTGGAAACAGATTGCTAGTTACTGATATCTCATCTGCTTTAATTACCCATTCTCTCTTTTGAAGTGAAGGTAAAACCTTTTCTATATGGCTGACAACGTTTGCACTATTAAGTTCATCAGAGAGATTTACCTTTTTTAAATCAAGCCAACATTGCTCAACCTGATCGACCATTTTAATAAACCCTTTGGTATCATTATCGTAAATTTTCTTTAGAGATCTAAGCTCACCAACCACTAAGTCTACAATCTTTCTGGGATTCCCAAATTTATCATCCAAACGTTTAATCATTTCATCATAATTACCCTCTGAGCCCTTCACTGCTTGAAGTGCTTCTCCACCTAGACACATTTTGAGAGCATATAGATCAGTGCCATATATACTCTTAACTAAATTCTCATAATCTTCCTTAAAAGTTGGATAGTTTCTTAAATTACCTTCGAACATTGGTGGTTCAAATTTCTTTACTTTAACCTTCGATTTATCTGTTGCCTTTACACCCTGGACACCTTTGAATATTTTTGCACTTACTTCACATTTTAATCTTTCACTATCTAGAATATATTGTTGGGCTTCTTCTTCTAAATTACTATCGGCTAGCTTATCCTCGTTTTCACATATAAAATGTATCAATTCATAATTTTGATACACTAAGCATTTAAAGGCTTCAACCATTTCCTCATAGTTCTTCGTTAACACCAATAAATCATCACCTCGATTGATTCCTTCATTGCACATAGTTACCTTCCTGGTGAACTTCCCTTTGCTGATTGCCCTCTTCCTCTTCAGGGCGATGAGTTCCTCTTGCACACCCATGGCGATTGAAGTTGAAATGTACTGGGATGTTCAAGGATGGACCATACGTTGTAACAGTTTTTATTGCCAACGATAAGTTTCAACCTGAAATACATATTCCATGTAATAAATAATAATACAATCCAACCAGCTATACAAATTTTGAATTTTCCCTAATTTTCCCGATTTAATCATCAAAAAAAAAAATATATGTCCTTAATACAACCCTTCTAGTAATTTACATGAACAATCCATATTGGTATGTATATTTTTAACAATAACTGTTTTTATAGCAATGTAAATAAATACCACTTTAAACTACGGTACTGTAGCCACTAAAACACTCGGCATCAAATTAAATGTACTCATACCATTAAACATTACTGTATATATACATAGAATCCAATTACCAATAAGGGCAATTCCAAATGAAATATCATATAACATCCATAATACACTGTATTGCACTCACTTCAATGGCCTCACTATCACAGGCCTTGAACCCCAGTAGGAGATTGCCAAACACAAATATCCCATCACCTGCCGGCCTTACATGTCACCGACTTCATTCTTGTGTCTACATCCACAAAAATAACACTTGCCATCACCAGTCGACACGATAGGCAGTACCAAAGTGGTTAGCAAATTTTTCGGTAACCGTGCGACATTTAGATATGGGTAAGACAAAAGATATTCCAGATGCACAATAAGTTACAATTCGCTCCAACCCACATCAACATTTAAATAAATATATCCTTATAGTATAATAAAGTTTATCATGTTAATGATACAATATATATATATATATATATATATATATATATATATATATATATATATATGTATATATATATATATATATATATATATATATATATATATATATATATATATATATATATATATTTTAAAGATACATATTCTAAATTTTCTGAAGACTTGGAGGAATAATAATTTTATTTAAAAAACCTATTAAATCATGTATACATTTACCAGCAGTTAATTCAGCAATTAAGTATTTGTCACTAACATGATAAAAAGGTCAAGCATAATTGAACCAAATAAGAAATTTTTCTGCAATTTGAAATTCTATTGGATGATAGCAAGAAGAGAGAGAAATTATTATATAGAACTTAACTGCAAATACCATACACACCTACACACAAACACACATCCATATATATACAGTATATATATATGTATATATATATATATATATATGTAAATATATATGTATATATATATATATATATATATATATATATATATATATATATATATATAGAGAGAGAGAGAGAGAGAGAGAGAGAGAGAGAGAGAGAGAGAGAGAGAGAGAGAGAGAGAGATATTTATATATATATACATATATATATATATATATATATATATATATATATATATATATATATATATGCATATATATATATATATATATATATATATATATATATATATATATATATATATATGTATACAGTATATGCATATATATATAAATGTATATATACATATATATATATATATATATATATATATATATATATATATTTACACACATATATATATATATATATATATATATATATATATATATATATATATATATATTTATATATATATATATATATATATATATATATTTATATATATAGATATATATATATATATATATATATATATATGTATATATATATATATATATATATATATATATATATATATATATATATATATATACATATATGTATATATATATAAATATATATATATATATGTGTATATATATATATATATATGTATATATATATATATATATATATATATATATATATATATATATATATATATATATATATATATATATATATATATATATATATATATATATATATATATATATATATATATATATATATATATATATATATATATATATATATATATATATACTAAGATTTTTCATTGCAAAGTCTTTGTTTTATGGAAAATCTAGTGAAATATTTAAAGAATTTATTTTTAATATTTAAATATTATCCTTTTTTTCTGGGATAACGGTAAATTCAAACATGATAATGCTTTTATACCTCTGCATCTACCAGGACATGATATTTTCATCAAACACACATTCCCTTTATTATCTTGTTGAATAGAGTTGGTCTAGTAAATCTGTATGTTTATGGGTAACCTGGCCTATTTGTCTCTCCCATGTCATTTTGTTATCTTTCTCAAGTTAACATTCATGTGCAGTAAGTCAGAAGATAATTTGCAAATTCATATCACTTTCCAATTTATCCATAAGGGATTTGGAGGGGTGCTCATAATCATGGTCCAAAATATGAAGGAGAAAATGGAGTGTTTGGGCAATTCAACAACAGTTACTCTTTTCTCAGGGAAATTATTATGAATAATAGAGTTTCAGGAATAGAACCATTTATTCCACTATATAGGATAAACATCTGAAAAATAGTAATATTAGAATAAGCAAATGATATAAATCAACTTTAACCACGTTTTGTTTATTGACACACACACACATACACACACACACACACTCACACACACACACACACACACACACACACACAAATATATATATATATATATATATATATATATATATATATATATATATATATATATATATATATATATATATATATATATATATATATTTATATATGTGTATATATATATATATATATATATATATATATATATATATATATAAATAAAACATATATATATATATATATACATATATATATATATATATATATATATATATATATATATATATATATATATATATATATATATATATATATATATATATATTTATATATATAATATATATATATATATATATATATATATATATATATATATATATATATATATATATATATATATATATATATATGTATATATATGTATATATATATATATATATATATATATATATATATATATATATATATATATATATATATGAGTGTGTCTGGGTTCCTCTAAAAGGGTTTCATCTTCATAAAATCTTGACTTTTTTGTAGTTTTTTGTAGGTAGTGCATAGAATTTATTAAGATATCTAAATAGTAATTGACGACTAGTTTTTCTGATCAAAAATCTCAATCTCTAATATATGCCTATTTAGGACTAGGTGAATATCAACACTAAAATATTTCATGTCTAAGTGTTCAGCATAATGTAGGGTATATTAAGATAATTTCAATTTGTAATTTATATATACGAATAAGAGTGAATTTGAGACAAAATTGTAAATACATGAAGTATACGCCCGATATTTTTCTATATAATTTACACAAACTGGACATAACATATATCTTTATAATGTAATGCAACTAGCCTTTTCATGTAAAACCTGACCTTATTGTCGATATGGGAATATAAAAGATAATTGAAAAAAGTATTTAAAACTTGCTTACAAACCACATTTGTGATATTTTTTTCCATCATGATTTTTCTACAAGAAAGTTTTGAAATTTCTTATTCTATTTGAATAATTATCCTCCCTCCTTATATTTATTTATATCGCATTTATATTTAGTTCCTGCATGATATAGCTCAGCTACCCTTCTCTGTTTTCTTGTTGAGTTTATCACGATTCATTTGAGTTACCGTATCAAGTTTCTCTCCACGCTATTCAGAGCCTCTTCGTGACGTCATGGTAGGTAGAATTTTCCGGTACTGCTTAGGTATCCGCATAAAATAGTCATTATAGTATTTTCCTAAGCAACGTATTTCGACATAAATTGTTTGTTATTTTTTTGGGGGGTAGGGGGGTGAACTATGCTTTATTATTTCTGTGTGTTATTTCATTTATATCCTTTAGCCAATATTCAGGTTTGTTTGTGCATGAAGTTCATTATCCTACATACACTGCCTTTGGCAATTCTTATTTTCAGAAAGTCACTAATTATATATGCCAGACAGTTAGGTATATTCTTGAATATATTCTCCTGGAACACCAAGATTACTGCATCTATTCTAAATAGACACCCTAAAAGAACTCTCATTTAACATGCAAACTAAATCCGGTAAACATGTTATAATGCCAAAATGGCAATACAAGATATGGAAGGCCAAGAAGGAGGAGGGAGAGAAGAACCAGCTGCTGCAAGGAAAGCCAAGATTGATTTAAACCATTGTCTGTGATAGATGTTAGTTTTGTCACGAGGTCAAACACCTTACCAAAGGCACAGTAAGTATTGTCAACAGTATAAAAAAAGCAGCACAGCTTCAAGGAGATAACGTATCATAGAGGATATTATGCCATATTTATACAGTATAAAGTACTATAAAACTGATCCTATCTGGAACAATTGTATCATCTGTGCAAAATGTGGCAATTTCTTGTAGCAGATTCGTACAATAGAACCACAAGAAAGAGTGAGAAAAGCTTACCAAATTAAAGGTGATCATATGGTGTAACTTAGAGTTGGTGATAGTGTTTTAAAAGCAGCTAAATTTCAACATCATCGAGGTTGCTGGCAGACATTCACATCTGACCACTTCAAGAGAATATATGCAGACAAGGAACCCTTCAAAATTCCCTTATTCCATAGGATAATCAATGCTTCACCCTGTAACTCCAAAATCTAACCATTGTTCTCTAGCCTTGTGTAGTGTCATAACCTCCGTACCATGGTCTTCCACAGTCTTGGGTTAAGGTTCTTTTTCTCAAAGGTACACTCGAGCACAATATTCTATCTAATTTTTGTTCTTGTTTGGTTAAAGTTTTGGTAATTTATACTGGAAATATTTATTTCAATGTTGTTACTGTTCTTAAGATATTTTATTTTTCCATGCTTCCTTTCCTCACTAGTCTATCTTCCCTGTTGGGGCCCCTGGGCTTATAGCATAGCATCCTGCTTTTCCAATTAGGGTTGTATTTCAGCAAGTAATAATAATAGAAACTGATAGTGTGCTTTCCAAAGAGCACAAGGTAACCAGACTGTCAGATATATGGGACAAATAAAAACTTATTCCATCAATTAATTTATCTTCTGGTTGGAATTCGAAACCCCGTCAAGCTCGATAGAGCCTTAAAGTATATGTAACCTCACAATCATTTGGGATTGTGAAGTAGGATTTAGGTAAGCCTATAGGTCTACCTGGTAAGTCTTCAACAGCAATTGAATGACCAGCACTGGTGCTAGCTTCGGGGGAGAGGAGTCTGGTCATATGTCTTTATTCAATAAGTTTATGTTAATCTGAATGTGTTTACAGCCTATTTGAGACCTAACTTTTACCAGATATATATTATGTCATAATAAGGTGTACACATATGATATTGTAAGTTCTAATGACATTTTCATTAATATACAGTCTCATTAGCAATTCTAAAGCCCCTTTTTCCGACAACATGCATCTTGTAATAGTTCAGTTAGTGGAGTGATTTTATCCGACAACAGATATATGTTGCCAATGAGAATGGGTACATATTCTACTTTTCACTGCATTGCCAAATAGACTATTGTACAAGTGACATAACTTGTCATCCATCCTCTAACATTTCCACAATTAGGTCAGGTAAGTGAAATCTGAGGGTGTATTTCAGAAAATGTCACTAAAACATATGAAATACATACATATACCAAGGCACTTCCCCAGATTTTTTGGGGTAGCCAACATCACACAAATGAAAAAAGAAGGGGACCTTTCCTCTCTACGCTCAGCCAAGCTTGATGAGGGACTCAACCGATTCGGCTGGTACTGCTAGGGTGCCACAGCCGACCCTCCCCCGTTATCCACCACAAATGAAGCTTCATAACGCTGAATCCCCTACTGCTGCTACCTTCGCGGTCACCCAAGGCGATCAGAGGAAGCAGCATGGCATACCGGAACTACGTCACAATCGCTTGACATTTATTCCTATTTCTAGCAAGCTCTCTTGCCTCTCTCACATCTATCCTCCTATCAACCAGAGCTTTCTTCACTCCATCCATCCACCCAAACCTTGTCATTTCTCTTTCAATTCTCCCAACAACTCTTGCATTCATCACCTTCTTTAGCAGTCAGCCATTTTCCATTCTTTCAACATGTCCAAGCCACCTCACCACATTCATATTCATCTAGCTGCTAACACATTTCTTACACCCGTTCTCACCCTCACTACTTCGTTCCTAACTCTACCTACTCGAGGTACACCAGCCGTACTCCTCAGAAACTTCATCTGAAACAAATTAAATTTTTGTCACTCCGTCACTTTTATTCCCCAAAACTCTGATCAATACATCACAGTTGGTAGAATCACTTTTTAATACAGTACTCTCTTTACATTCATGCCCAACCTTCTATTCTTTACCAGGCTCTTCAATGCCCCCAACACTTTGCATCCTTCATTCACTCTCTGACGTACATATGCTTCCACTCCACCATTTGATGCAACGACAGACCCCAAGTACGTAGACTGATCCACCTCCTCAAGTAAATCTCCATTCAACATGGCATTCAACCTCGCACCACCTTCCCTTCTCGTACATATCATAACCTTACTCTAACCTTCATTAACTCTCAACTTCCTTCTCTCACATACCCTTCCAAATTCTGTCAATAATCGGCCAAGCTTCTCTTCCGAGTCTGCAACAAGTACAGTATCATCAACAAACAACAACTGACTTACCTCCCATTCATAATAATTTTCTTTTACTAGTTCCAATCCTCGTCCAAGCACTCGAGCTTTCACCTCCCTCACTACTCCATCAACATACAAGTTAAACAACCATGGGAACATCTCATATCGCTGTCTCAACCTCACTCTCACTGGAAACCAATCGCTCACTTCATTTCCTATCTTAACATATTTTACTGCTTTGTACAAACTTTTCTATGCTTGCAACAACCTTCCACCAATTGCATATAACCTTATCACATTGCACATCGCTTCCCTATCAACTCTCTCATACGCTTTCTCCAGAACCATAAAAACAACATACACCTCATTACCTTTTGCTAAATATTTCTAGCATATCTGCCTAACTGTAAAAATCTGATTCATATATCCCCTACCTCTTCTAAAACCACCAAGTACTTCTCAGATTGTATTCTCTGCTTTATCCTTATTCCTGTTAATCAGTACTATACCATACACTTTTCCAACCCCACTCAACAAACTAATACCCCTTGAATTACAATACTCATACAACACTTACCCTTATATAGTGGTAAAATACATACGCAAACCCAATCCACTGGTACCAATGACAACACAAAACACATTAAACAATCTGAACTAGTATTTAAGTACAGTCACACCCCCTTCCTTAAACATCTCAGCTCTCACACCATCCATACCAGGTGCTTTTCCTACTTTCGTTTCATGTAGAGCTCTCCTCACTTCCTCTCTTGTACTCTCTCTCTCCCATTACTGGCACCTCAACACCTGCAATAGCAATTGCATCTGCCTCCCTATTATCCTCAACATTCAGTAAACTTTCAAAATATTCCGCCCACCTTTTCCTGGCCTCCTCTCTATTTAACAACCTTCCATTTCCATCTTTCACTGTCTCTTCAATTCTCGAACCAGCCTTCCTTACTCTCTTCACTTTTTTCCAAAACTTATTCTTATTCTCTTCATATGAACGACCCAATCCCTGACCCCATCTCAGGTCAGCAGCCCTCTTTGCCTTAGTTACCTTGCACTTTACATCCACACTTGCCTCTCTATATCCTTCAAACTTCTCTACACTATTGCTATGCAGTCATTCTTCAAATGGCCTATTTTTCTTTTCCACTTTTACCTTCACTCCTTCATTCCACCATACAAGGACCTTTCTCATGCTGCCTCCAACAAACTTCTTGCCACACACATCACTTGCAATCCCAACAAAATTTTCTTTTACTGACTCCCACTCCTCCTCTAAATTACCAGTTTCTCTTACTTTCACTCTATCATATGCCATTCTCAACCTTTCTTGATATTCACTTTTTACCTCCAGTTTTATCAACTATTCAACTCTCACTAGCTCCCTTTTACATCACCCCTCCAAATTCCCACTCTTTGCTACAACTAATTTTCCTATATCCCTCCCAAAAAAAATTATCAGACCTACCGTTAGCCATACCACTAAACACATGCCCGTGTTTCAATCTTCCAATCATGCTTTTAGTTATCAACACATAATCCATTAACACCCTTTCTACCACTCTTCTATTTGCCACTCTTACCAATGTATACTTGTTTCCATCTTTCTTTTTGAAAAAGCTAGAACTTATCACCATCTATTGCTCAGCACACATATCCATTAGTGTCTCGTCTCTCTCATTTTCACCTGGTACACCATACTTCCCCATGACACCTTCTTCCTCTCCATCGCCCACTCTAGCATTTAAGTCACCCATGACAACTACATAATTCCTCCTACCCAGTC
>NC_090747.1:17572871-17580371 GCF_036898095.1 Palaemon carinicauda
ATAACCCCATGACCGGGTAATTTGGCAACCATTTAGCAAGAATCTAACATGTTTTCCTTGCAGATCAGCAGCAGCTCCTGGCATTTATATTGCCTGGCTTGTGGCTTACGAAAATAACTTATACATGGAGTGATGGGAGGAGGGTAGGTAAGAATTCCTCTTCTGTATATAAAAATCAGAAAGAAATTCCTCACAAAAACATAAAAAATTTTCATAAAAAAAAAGATAAAAATATTACGACCAGTAGAAATAAAAAGAAATGAGGTATGAAGGGATGAAATAAGCATAAAAGACAAGGATTCAAACCTTTGAAACTAATTATTGTAAATTAGAAGAATAATTTTTCCTCACCCACTAATACGAAAGTGAACGTATTCAGGGTTGAAATAATAATAATAAAAAAAAATATATAATTCTTCTTACACATGTGACAATGTCTAAAGAACAGTTTTCCATGTAATTAAAGCTTAAGATGCAGAGTGTCATCTCATCTAATGATTACTCAATTAGTCGCTGCTTCCAAGGATTGGTTTTAACTGCAGACATAAATTCCACTAAACCAGTTGTGTCAACATTGCCTAGACCAAAGCCTTTCAGACTTCCTACTTTGAATAAGTCTTCTCCGAGTAACTCTGCAGCTCAAAATACTTTCACTTCTTTGCATGACCCGTCAGTTCCCGATGCCCTCGTTTTGCTTAGACCTCCTTTTCGCCATCAGGTAAGTGTGTCTCATTCTTTTTTGTGAATATTATTCAACCGGATTATAGAGGATAGCAAAAAGGTATCTTCTTAATAGCATTAGATTGACTTGTTGAAATTGTGTGTATTTAAAAAAAATGTAGCTTTTTAACAAAATCTTTGTGTAAACCTATTAGGTACTCATAGTTTAATTTGTGTGCTAGAAAAAAAATCACTCATATGTCTTTTGAAAAAGACAAGTTTCAGTACGAATTTCAGCACCATACATGAACCCCACCAGGTCCCCATTGACTGACTGTTTCGCTATTTGTGCAATAATTTTATCTGAAAGAGATCAAGAGAGCAGGATAAGTGAACTTAATGACTAATGTATTTGTATGAAAGAACTGTTTTATTCTTTTAAAAAGTAAGGTCTATTTTCCCTATTTGGCCCTTTGGTAACGTGTCTGCATGGTGGTCGCAAAACTGGGTTCGAGTTCCGCTCAAAATCGTTAGTTATTTTTGGTGTCTGCAACCTCGCCATCCTGGTGAGCTTAGGATAGATTTTTTGGGGGGGAGCCCATAGGTCTACCTGCCGAGTCAGTAGCAGCCATTGTCAGACCCTCCCTGGTTCTAGCCTGGGCACTGATCATCAATAAATATGATTAGTCCCTGGAGCATTGTCCTCCTTGCTATGACAGAGTCACTGTACCTTGCCTCTGCTATTCATGAGTGGCCTTTAATACCATTAAATCATTCATTTTTAGTAAAACGAAAACAGCAACTTAGATGGAAAGAAGAGAAACTGCCAAGAAACCAGAAAGATTAAAGTGAGAGCTCCTGATTTATAGGCAATTCATTAAACCCCTTGTAAATTATCATCATTATCTTTATTCAAGCTAGAACTGTGGTTGGAAAACCAGAATCCTCCAAGCTTAATGGTTGCAATAGGTAAAGTAGCCCAATTATCCCAATAAGGAAAATAAATAAGGGAATATAAAAAGTCTGTTTATAAGTAATGAATAGGAAATATTTTATGCTAAAGCTAGCATTGTCACATCCTACTCCGGGAGCCTAAGGTCACAGGGCGCCCAAGACTGCTCGAAGCTCCTCACAAGCATAGACAATTCACATGATTCTGAGAGGGCTATATTATTCAGTTGATAGACCATGTCCAAGGCAGATTGGTAGAGTTTGGCAGACGTGACTGAAATGCGCTTCTCTTGGTGAAAGAAGACGAGGAAATCCGCAACCTGCTCTGTACAGCATTTGCTCCAACCAGAGAAATATCACTTCAATAACACTAATTGCAGAAGATGGCCTAATTTCCTGTATAAACAGCTGCAGAGAACCATCGCAGGTATCCATAGATTTCCTGTTCAATGCTCTGTGAAAAGCCTTTTTGTTGAAGATAATGCTGGATAACATTCACCCATAAAGATCTGACTTCATGGACTGGTAATACCTCGGAAGATGTAGCTGACAGAGAAACGTAGGCACTTGAATAGTTCTCTTGGGACATTTACAAGAAGAGCGGTCTACCAAAGAATTAGGCTTGTGGTGGCCTGTTGGTAACGTCCTATCCTGGTTATCGCCAGACTGTGGTTCGAGTTTCGTTCACACTCCCTAGTTCCTTTTGTCACTGCAACCTCACCCTTCTTGTGAGCTAAGGATGGGTGGTTTGGGTGATCCTATAGGTCTACCACTAAGTCATACACAATCTTTGCTTATCCCTTCCTGATTTTACCTTAGGTGAATAGGGTGCTTGGGAGCTGATCATATGTATATATATGGTCAGTCTTTAGGGCACTCTCCTGCTTGCTATGGCAATGTCACTGTCCTTTGCCTCTGCCATTCATGAGTAGCCTTTATAACCTTTAATAACAATGATACAACTCAGCATGGGGCCACTTGATAGCATTAGGGTCTTCTTATGTTCTGGCATAATCAACACCCTATTCAGGCAGAACGAAGGAAAGACTAATGCATCCAGGTGATAGTTTGAATATGTCATTGGGCAAAGTCTATCGGGCTGCAACGAGAGGGCTAATCATGAGGAAATTCTTGTTATGCCTGGTGGCAAACAGCTGACAGCTCTATAGTGGGTAATGCCACCAGATGTGACTCCTGAAACATTCTTGGAATGCTTGCAGTGCTAGAAAGGCTGCTTGTATTTTAAAGACCTTGGTGTGCAATTACCACTCTTCTTGGGATCAAACACCTTCGACGACCATGTTGTCTTAGTTTGCTCCCCAGTTACATTTCTACAGGTGGAGAGTCACGTGTGACTTGTCTGGGGAATTTTTCTTCATCAAACCACCAGATAAGATGGGCCCGAACCTCCTTCCCCACTGGAAAAGGATGAAACGGGACCCATGTTGGGGACGCCGTCCTGGAACGAGTTAAGTTGGCCAAGAAGATTGCCAGTGGAGAACTGGTACTTTTGTTTTAAACAGGAAGGTTATGTAAACTCATTGAGCCTGCTGATGCAATCTTCCATCAGAAAGAATCTCTCTGCTTCCATATCTATCAGCGTGCCCAAATACTTCAACTGACTTGGGTTATAGTTTTCTTGCTTAAGGGTACACTCGGGCATACTATTCTATCCTCTCTCTCCCTTCCTCTTGTTTTGTTAAAGTTTGTATAGTTTATATAAGAAATATTTATTTTAATGCTGTTAATATTCTTGAGTTTTTTCTTGTTTCCTTTCCTCACTGGGCTATTTTCCCTGTTGGAGCCCCTGGGCGTAGAGCATCCTGCTTTTCCAACTAGTGTTGTAGCTTAGCAAGTAATAATAATAATAATAATAATAATAATAATAATAATAATAATAATAATAATAACACTCTATTATCAAAATGAATGATTTGGATGTTTCATTTAATTCTAGAGTTTAATGAAACGAAAGACAGAACAACAGTGGTTCATATATGAAAGAGTTATGGAGTATTATGAATCAAATAAAAACCTTCTAAAATGGTGAAAACAAAGAGAAGAGTTCTAAAATAAAAGTAAAACAGACACTGAAATAAAAAGCAAACTAGAGGATATGAATTAACGATAAAATATGTTGAGGAATTTACATGAAAATTTACTGTTGCTTTGTTCCTGAAACATATAAACAAATATTTTGTATTCGTGAATATTTCTTTTTTTCAAGAGGGAGAAATCACAGACTCTAGGAAAGTGTGTAATAAATTGTTTCCGGAACTCCGGAATATGTGTTTTTGGAAATCTTTTGCCAAAATTTAGGAAATAGTCGTTAAAATATCGTTATACGTCACTAGGATTCGTAAAAAGGAAATCATAAATTTTTCTTGTACTGGAATTTGGACATGCAACGGTATTACTCTTCATCTGAAAATCCTTTGCTACTCTACTCAGAAAGTAAAAACGACTGCGAGAAGAAAATTTAGTATTTGACTTTTATATTGTTAGGATTTAGTTAGATATGGATAAAATTTCGATGGAAAAAATAGTTAGACAGAGAGATCCCATCCCTCCTACATTATCACAGCATACATAGAAAAAGTTTAAAAAGAAATAGATTGGAATATGTAGAAATTAATTAGGTCTAGTTCTGTCTAGAGAATCATGGGAGGAATTCTAAAAAATTATGGAACATAATAATAATAATAATAATAATAATAATAATAATAATAATAATAATAATAATAATAATAATAATAATAATAATAACAATAATAAAGAAAACAGTAACGCAGGAACGTAAATAAATATGAGTAAAACTAAGATAATATTCAATGAAAATATAGAGAGTTAAGAAATTAGGGTTATGGCTAAGACTCTAGGTATTCTCAATGAATATATGTACTTTGGACAGACACTAATTGTTTTCCATGGACACAAGACCGAAATTAAAATCATATGATGGAGAGTTTCTGGTAAACTGAATTAAATTATTTAAAGTATAATCTCATCTCCCCCGAAAAAAATCGTATTTAACCAAATGGGTCTAACAGTAATAGCATATGCACCAGACATTTAGTCTTACTAAAGCCTTGAAACATGAGCTAATTAAAACTAAAAGAGTTAAGGAAAGAATAATTATGGGAATAACACTACCAATGGATAGCCTTAGTAGGGCAATTTTAGGATCAGAGTAAATGGAAATATCTGGTTGTGATAAACACTTAGGGATCTGCGTCTTGATCAAATTACCCAATGGGATCTCACCGTTCGGGCAAAATGCTAGGAACAGTTCTTTGTTCCAATTACCTAATTGAGCCAAGGGTTAATTTGATAAATAGCAGACGAATGTAATAATAACTATATGTGATCAATACGATAAAGCAAAAAGATATAAGGATGTTATATGCATAGATATTCTGCGAAAATTGCCGAAAGAAAAATAAATAATTTTTTTTCAGTTCCAGAAAAAAAGTTAATAAAACATAAAATACGGAATTAACATATGTAGAATATACATTCGGAGTTAACCAAATTGTCTTCTGTCTCATTGTTATTACCATACGAAGGGGTCGATTGCCTGATTCACCCTCTTCAAGGGCTTCTAACAAAGGTCTCCTCTACGACTAAACCTCTTCTCTCTAAATCATCCTTCACTTTATCTCGCTATTTAGTTATCTGCTGTCATTCCGATCTCCCCCTTCCCCTAACAAAGATTCAAACTCCCAAGCCTCTCTCACTCCCTCGTCACTATCCATCCTCAAAACGCTTCCACACTATTTCAGTTATGACACTCTTATCCCCTCTGTAATGTTTACCACGCCTGCCATTCTTCTTATTTTGTTATTTTATAATCACTCACGTAATAAGATTTTCATAAACACATCAACATTTTCACCTTTGTCTCTCAATCATTGCTTCCTCTTATCGTCTTAGAGTTCACATTAATTATCTTTACATCAACACTGATCTTATCACTGTGCTATATATTCTTGACTTTTGACTTTTTCTCTTAGTCTCATCTTCCAGCTCACATCCTCCCTCATGACTTATAGATGATTCCAAGTGTCTCAATGGTTTCACCCGTTTCATAGCCGAGCCTTTAATTTTATGTAGCTCTCCTGTCATTACTTTACTTACCGCTCACCATAACTTCAGTTTTATCCACGTTAACCCTCAAGCAAACCTTCTCTAAAAATTATCAGCCACTCTACAACCATTATGTAAAAGTTTTCCTCATTCTTAGCGGCAATCACCAAATCATCTTCATATGGTAATTGTATTTTATTTTTACATATATTTTTACTTAACACACTCAAACCCACCACGAGACCACCCACGTGTAATGATTTTCTATGCCTCTTTGCCTTTTATTGATAACGGAAAATATGGGAAACAAATTAAAAAAGTCATTTTAAACAATATATATACATATATATATATATATATATATATATATATATATATATATATATATATATATGTATATATATATATATATATATATATATATATATATATATATATATATATATATATATATATATATATATATATATGTATGTATGTATGTATACATTTATGTGTGGGCAGGTAAACTCCCCTTGCCTTTCACATCTCAGGCACGACACATCTTTCCTTTTCCGTCGCAGTCGAAGAGAAGAGAGAATGTCCTTCGCAGTGAATATATTAAATATTTTTCTTTCCAAAAGACTTATTTATTCTTGATGTTTGTGTTATACACTCTGGGATTAAGGAGTTGTAAGATCATAATTAAGCTATTAGCAGATGGAGGAACTGGAACAATTAGGGAAAATAGTTAAACATTTGCTTTTTAGATTGATTAAATTTCTTAACACAAAGAAAATAGAGGGATCAGAAAAATAAGCAACTGAGACTTCTTACTAATGTATTAGACCGAATACGTTTCGCAAATATTATTCAAAGATGTTATAAAAATTTAGAACCAAATATAATTATAATCAATATATTTTAAGCATCGTGTCCTTGAGTAACCAAATGTCATAATACTGATTAATATTAGTTCCATAATTATAATAAGATATAGTTTCATGTATTTCACTAATATTTCATTTGTTATCCTGCTGCGTGTCTCAATATAACGTTGGCAATGCCCTTTGCTTGGAAACTTCCATTTACAATCGCGCAGACGTTTGATTTTACCAGGTCAATTATGACCGCCCTTTTGCATTGAATTAAAGAAAAACAATAGCTACAGAAGGTTAATAATGTGTGACTTTGGCCGACACATTTACGGTTATTATCTCACACATTAAACCGCCGCTGTGAATAATATAAAATCAGTTTTGCCTGGATTGCAACGAGAAACCTTTAAGAAAGGACAAGCAGATCGGTAATTGCATGCAAGTCGAGACAGCTAATAGGTTTTTGAAATATAATATTCCCGGTGAATGTGATCAGTATGGTTTAATCATTCCATAACTGGATTAAAGCTAAATATATTTTATTAACAAAACATTCGTATTGACGATCAGTAATATTTTCTTTGGATTTGCATCCTTAACATTCCTCTCTGGTGTTTAAGAGATCCAGCAAATAGAAAATAAAACATAACTTTAGGATGGTCGATCATCTTTCTGTTCTTTTGAAAAGGAATGTGATTGTTCAATTGTTACATTTAACTCATGAAATATTTAAGCTAGTAATACTTATCACTCGTAGCCCCAGACAAAGACGTTTGCTGTTTTCCAGAATAAAAGTTTCCATACCAATATCATTTTTTTTGAGCAAAATCATATAGGTAGTTTTGTCAGTAACATTGTGTATCTATTATTTATTCTTTTTGATCTCTTTCTTTTCTAGAGAATTCATCATCGTATTAATTAAAGTCTAACTTATCTAATTAATCTT
>NC_090747.1:17582871-17587871 GCF_036898095.1 Palaemon carinicauda
ATATGTATATATATATATATAAGTATATATATATATATATATATATATATATATATATATAAATGTATATATATATATATATATATATATATATATATATATGTATATATATATATATATATATATATATATATACATATATATATAAATGTGTATTGGTAGCCAGTTAATGCTATTAGCCAGTCCTTCTACACCGTGAGGCTTAATACTAGTTTTATTCCAGATGTGACCAAGTTGAGGAATGATCTTCCTAATTGGGTAGTTGAATAAGTAGAACTTCAAAAGTTCTAAATTGCAGCAAATGTTTATATGTAGAACAGGCTGACTTGAGTCTTTTTATAGAGTATATAAAATGTCTGGTAGACTGTCTGGGATTGAAAGGGGAAGAGCGAGAGAGGGTGTGGCGTTATTGCTGAGTGAATGGATGACAGCTAAAGTAGTGGAATGGAAGGAGATATCATCTAGGTTAATGTGGGTAAGGGTTAGGTTGGGTAGGGAATGTTGGGCGTTTGTTCGTGCGTATGGGCCAGGTAGTGAGAAAAGTGAAGAAGAGCGGAATGAGTTCTGGAATGAATTAACTAGGTGTGTAGAAGGACTGGGTAGAAGGAATTATGTAGTTGTCATGGGTGACTTAAATGCTAGAGTGGACGCTGGAGAGGTAGAAGGTGTCATTGGAAAGTATGGCATACCAAGTGAAAATGAGAATGGTGAGAGACTGGTAGATAAGTGTGTTGAACAAGAGATGGTAATAAGTGCTAGCTTTTTTAAAAAGAAAGATAAAAATAAGTATACATTGGTAAGACTGGAAAATGGAAGAGTAGTAGAAAGGGCATTAATGGATTATGTGTAGATAACTAAAAGAATGTTTAGAAGATATAAAGACGTGCACGTGTTTAGGGGTATGGCTAACTGTATGTCTGATCATTTTTTGGTGGAAGGAAAATTAGTTGTAGCAAAAGAGTTAGGGAATAGAGTAGGTGGATGTAAAAGGGAGCTAGTGAGGGTTGAAGAGCTAATAAAACCGGGGGTAAAAAGTAAATATCAGGAAAGGTTGAAAATGGCATATGACCAGATGAGAATAAGAGAAACTGGTAATTTAGAGGAGGAGTGGAAGTTAGCAAAAGAAAATTTTGTTAGTATTGCAAGTGATGTATGTGGCAAGAAGGTTGTTGGAGGCAGCATGAGGAAGGGCAGTGAATGGTGGATTGAAGGAGTGAAGGTAAAAGTGGAAGAGAAAAAGAGGGCTTTTGAAGAATGGCTGCAGAGTAATAGTATAGAGGAGTATGAAAAATATAGAGAGAAAAATGTGGAAGTAAAGAGCGCAGCTGACCTGAGGTGGGATCAGGGATTGGGTCAGTCATATGAAGAGAATAAGAAGAAGTTTTGGAAAGAAGTGAAGAGAGTAAGGAAGGCTGGCGCAAGAATTGAAGAGATATTGAAAGATGGAAAGGGAAGGTTGTTAAAAGGAGAGGAGGCAAGGAAAAGGTGGGCAGAATATTTTGAAAGTTTGCTGAATGTTGAGGATAATAGGGAGGCAGATATAATTGCTGTTCCAGGTGTTGAGGTGCCAGTGATGGGAGATGAGAATGAAAGAGAGATTACAATAGAGGAAGTTAGGAGAGCACTAGATGAAACGAGAGTTGGAAAAGCATCTGGTATGGATGGTGTGAAATCTGAGATTTTGAAGGAAGGGGGTGTGACTGTACTTGAATGGTTGGTGAGATTGTTTAATATGTGTTTTGTGTTGTCAATGGTACCAGTGGATTGGGTTTGTGCATGTATTGTACCACTATATAAGGGTAATGGAGATGTGCATGGGTGTTTTAATTCAAGAGGTATTAGTTTGTTGAGTATAGTTGGAAAAGTGTATGGTAGAGTAATGATTAATATGAGTAAGGATAAAACAGAGAATGCAATCTTGGAAATAAAGGGTGGGTTTAGAAGAGGTAGGGGTTGTATGAATCAGATTTTTACAGTTAGGCAGATATGCGAGAAATATTTAGCAAAAGGTAAGGAGGTGTATGTTGCGTTTATGGATCTGGAGAAAGCATATGATAGAGTTGATAGGGAAGCAATGTGGAATGTGATGAGGTTATATGGAGTTGGTGGAAGGCTGTTACAAGCAGGGAAAAGTTTCTACAAAGGTAGTAAAGCATGTGTTAGAATAGGAAATGAAGTGAGTGATTGGTTTCCGGTGAGAGTGGGGCTGAGACAGGGATGTGTGATGTCGCCGTGGTTGTTTAACTTGTATGTTGATGGAGTGGTGAGAGAGGTGAATGCTCGAGTGCTTGGACGAGGATTAAAAATGGTAGGCGAGAGTGACCATGAATGGGAGGTAAATCAGTAGTTGTTTGCGGATGATACTGTACTGGTAGCAGACACAGAAGAGAAGCTTGACCGACTAGTGACAGAATTTGGAAGGGTGTGTGAGAGAAGGAAGTTGAGAGTTAATGTGGGTAAGAGTAAGGTTATAAGATGTACGAGAAGGGAAGGTGGTGCAAGGTTGAATGTCATGTTGAATGGAGAGTTACTTGAGGAGGTAGATCAGTTTAGGTACTTGGGGTCTGTTGTTGCAGCAAATGGTGGAGTGGAAGCAGATGTACGTCAGAGAGTGAATGAAGGTTGCAAAGTGTTTGGGGCAGTTAGGGGCATAGTAAAAAATAGAGGGTTGGGCATGAATGTAAAGAGAGTTCTGTATGAGAAAGTGATTGTACCAACTGTGATGTATGGATCGGAGTTGTGGGGAATGAAAGTGATGGAGAGACAGAAATTGAATGTGTTTGAGATGAAGTGTCTAAGGAGTATGGCTGGTGTATCTCGAGTAGATAGGGTTAGGAACGAAGTGGTGAGGGAGAGAACGGGTGTAAGAAATGAGTTACCGGCTAGAGTGGATATGAATGTGTTGAGGTGGTTTGGCCATGTTGAAAGAATGGAAAATGGTTGTGTGCTAAAGAAGGTGATGAATGCAAGAGTTGATGGGAGAAGTACAAGAGGAAGGCCAAGGTTTGGGTGGATGGATGGTGTGAAGAAAGCTCTGGGTGATAGGAGGATAGGTGTGAGAGAGGCAAGAGAGCGTGCTAGAAATAGGAATGAATGGCGAGCGATTCTGACGCAGTTCCGGTAGGCCCTGCTGCTTCCTCCGGTGCCTAGATGACCGCGGAGGTAGCAACAGTAGGGGATTCAGCATTATGAAGCTTCATCTGTGGTGGATAATGTGGGAGGTTGGGCTGTGGCACCCTAGCAGTACCAGCTGAACTTGGTTGAGTCCCTGGTTAGGCTGAAGGAACGTAGAGAGTAGAGGTCCCCTTTTTGTTTTGTTTCATTGTTGATGTCGGCTACCCCCCAAAATTGGGGGAAGTGCCTTTGGTATATGTATGTATGTATGTATATATGACATATCTGTTTTGACTATGTTACTCGTTTTAGAATGATTTATTGTTAACTTTTTCTCATCATTTATTTATTTCCTTATTTCCTGTCCTCACTGGGTTATTTTTCCCTATTGGAGCCCTTGAGCTTATAGCATCTTGCTTTTCTAACTAGGGTTATAGCTTAGCTAATAATAATAATAATAATAATAATAATAATAATAATAATAATAATAATAATAATAATAATAATAATAATAATAATAATAATAGTTTAATTGCTAGCGAAAATGAAATTCGCTATAACAAATTCACGAGTGCTGGCTAGTTTGTTGTTTTTCTCTATATGTTTAATGGGGCCTGGGTCATAATATCTTACGTATTGGTAGATTTAAATATGAAGTATGGTTTTTACTTTAAGTATCACATATTTACCGACTACTTTCCACCGGAATATGGTGTAAGTTGCAATTCTTTCACTTCCTCACACTAAACTCTAATAAAAAAGAAACCAACTCGTGTGATTTATTTCACACAAAAGCAGGTGTAGAGCACATGCACCATATACGGCCAGTATGAAGAAAATTCATGGAAATATCCTAGAATAGGACATGACATAATGAATACTAAGGGTAACAGTAAAATTGGTCGACACTAGGTAGAGAGTTTACGAAATGTATTGTGGGAGTAGCTGGTATCAGTTGCTTCCTGAAACGTGTACAACAAAGTTTCAAATGAAGTATAATGCTGTTAATATGTCCATATTACCCTTAAATGTGCACAGATCAGACGAGTTTAATATATTTAGAAATGATGCAATGCATCCCACGCTCATGTTTATTTACCTTTTTTCTGTTACGAAGAAATATTGGAATGCTTCAGCATTCAAGTCTACTACATTCAATGACAAGTCATCAAGAAACCCTCGAGGTATTCTTGATGCCAGTCAGCCACAAAAGAGATTTATCTAAGTTTTGCCTCTAAATTTCCCTCTGCTTTGGCCTGTTAATACGGAAATTACTATCTAGATATAATGACCAGAATAAAACTAATAATACCGTTTATAAGTCTTATTCTTCCTCGTTAATTATTTACCCGGAGCTACGCTGTTTATATATATATATATATATATATATATATATATATATATATATATATATATATATATATATATATATATATATATATATATAAAGCTAACCTATTCAACTTTCTTTAATGAACGTAGTGTGTCTAGAAGTAAACGCTGTTGGTTTTTTTTTTTTTTTAATTTCATATTTACTGTTCAATTACCTCACTGCTATTAGATCGAGTTTACATATTATTATGCAATTCACGGGCTCTTACGTGGATAACCCGTAAAGATTTCCTCACTACAAGGAGTTCGTGAAACGTATATTTTTTTTTTATCTTTTACCATTTTCAATAAAATTTACAGTGGCACAAGCTATTCAAAGGACATGCATCTATTTAATAGGTAGGTTTTATGTGTATGCAGCCTGTGGTTGAATATGTGATGTGTTGGATGGAGAATAACATAAACAGTAAGAGGGCAAATATTGGCATAGCGCAGTTGCTCTTTATTCACACAATGATTTGGATATTACAGTTTTTACTATATTATTTCATCAT
>NC_090747.1:17597871-17610371 GCF_036898095.1 Palaemon carinicauda
TTAGACACTCTAAGTTACCCTATATAAAGATATTGAGATAAATCTATTGCATAAATGTTAGAATTATGTTCTATGGAACTCATGAAACGTGAAGCCATACATATACCATAATAAATTCTCTACCATTATTTTCATGCTCAATTAAGGATTAATTAGTGTCTGAGAATGATCATAAAGAATTATTGTCCAATCATAGATAGTCACTATAATTCTAAGTGATTTTGACAATTGTTATATCCATTATATAATAAATAATTTTTTCTATTGACAACAATTATTTATGTTGTTAATCAAAATAAAACCCTGTTAGTAATATTTTATCTTAGTATATAATATCCAATTTTGAAATATCATCTTAATTCCACTAAAATAAAAAGAATGTTGGTATTTTACAGAGACAGGAAACCAAGCGTCAGTGTATAGAATCGATATAATGAAAAGTAAGGTGATGGCCAAAAATGACACATTGTGGACAAATACTAGTCAAAGATGTCAAAATAAATCAGGGAGTTTTCGCTCTGAAATACTGGCAATTTCTTTTTGAATATTTCACACACGCTTCTGACTCACACCTTATCGATTAGCAAATGATGAAAGGTATAGAAAAGAATTATGTTTCCCTGGTCTTCATTAAGCAATATTTTCGTTAAATGCCAGAGAACAGGAATCTAAAACTTTATGCTTTATATTTTGCAATATATCTTATATTTCTTTAGATAAGAAAAAGTAGAACCTTCTAGTCAAATGGTAAGGTTATTTAGATACCTAATCTTCTTTTATTGTTTTACTTTGATTGATTTAAGAATGTCTAGAACTAAAAATAGAAGGAAAAAAATAACTCGATTCCCTCAAGAAAACATATAAAGAATATTTAGACTATGCCTGGTCTGAGTGTCATGAAATACGTCATGTCGCTCGGTTCCCTCACTGTAACGTCACTGGTGCGCGTCGACTAGGCAGTACACTTAATGGTTACGTTTTGACAGCAATTTGTTGCTATGCTGGTGTTCACAATTTCCATACACGGAATTCTCTCTCTCTCTCTCTCTCTCTCTCTCTCTCTCTCTCTCTCTCTCTCTCTCTCTCTCTCTCTCTCTCTCACTTAAAACCAATATAAAAAGATATCTAAGACCTTCCGATAAAATATAATCTTGTTGGAATACAAATAGCGAGAGTAATGAGGATGTATGAATATGAACATAAAAAAGAAAAAAAAAAAAAGCTTTTCCGACTCCTATAGAATTAGCACAATGTTCTTTTATTTACAAAATATTACTGATTTTATTTTCTTTTCGTTTATACTTATTTTGGAGAAATTCTGACTTCCTTTCAGCATCTATTATCTTCACACTAAAATGTATAGTCCTAATAATATGCTCGAACAACTTCACATTCATAATTAAAAAGTATGGAAAAAAAAATTAATAGGCCTTAGTCCGATAATTTCTTCAAATATTACATATGCTAAGCGTATTCTAATTTGTTCTTCATTAATTTTAAGAATTTAGTCCAGGCTACTTATCAACGGAAGATATGTCACTAAAAACTGCACTAAGAAGATTGTAAACAAAACGTTAACCCATACCTGACTTTACGTTCTTAACAGGAAAATTTAAAGAGGGAACTGCGGTTTTCTTTAATCTGTGATAACTTCTGTGGTGAAGTTGTGGTAGCAGTTCAAGTTGAATATTTCTTTTGTGATTTTTTCTTCCCGGAAATGGAGAGAACAAATCCTTGCATCATTAACAGTAATGCAATCACTTTTTTTACTTGCGCTAATCCATATATTGGAAAACTTGGGGTCTTTGGGAAACCTGTGTAAACTAATCCTTTTTCTATCTGGAAATATTAGTGCTCTCCAATATGGAACAACCACCCATAATTGTAAGGTGCAATATTGAAACTGACAGAATGACACTGTGACAAATGCATTGCTCAATAGTGACGTAGCTGAAGAGGGAAATTAGTATGCGGATCGCTCGGTAGACAAACCTTATGTTATTTTGTCCCGAGGTGAACAACCTCCCTAAATGCATAAGACGAAACACTTGAAAAAGACCTCGAGGGTTCAATTTTGAGGACCGAGCAGGTGGGAACTTTTTGTTTACTCCTGTTGCTTTGATTTTACATATACTAAGATACAGCAACAGAAATACTCGCCTTTATTGTTGTCATAAAAAAACTTACAGTTTTGTACCAAATTTGTTCCTTCTTGCTCTCCCTTCATCGCCAGAGGTGACACACACACACATATATATATTTATGTATGTATATATATATATATATATATATATATATATATATATATATATATATATATATATATATATATATATATATATATATTATCAAATATATTACTAAACATTGTAAATCATCATGCACACTTATTTTGCTTTTAACGGGTCTCTCTATCGTTCTTCCTCTGTATGTTCACAATCTAGTAGCAATATTCAAACAATTATACTCATTTCTGTCTAACATCACCGTTGATCACTTAGTTCTAAGTGATGACATGAATAATATTGTATCTTATATAAAAGTCGAAGAGAAATGTATTATCTCCCCAGTACCCAAACTTATTACGTTTAGTCTACCTCTACAGAAACATGAATTAGTAAAGAATATAAACTTTTGACATAAATACAATTTTTCTCCTACCGTATTTATTGAAGAAGTTACAAAGAAAATAAATAATGCTATCAATATTCCCTGTGATCATGATGACCAACGCCTGTTGAGATCTAAGTGTGCTAACTGTCTTATGAGTAAAAGTGAATATGATACCATGTGCCCACCTATGGAAAAGACTATAACCCTAAAAGACCAATAGGTTAAACACTGAAAATACATACGTAGAATACAAAACTACTGTGTGTCAATATAACTACCTACTAAGAAGGAAAAAAAAGTGAATATACTATAAGAGAAAGATCCTCGAAGCAGCAACAGACCTGAATGGTATAATGGGAAATGTAAAAGAATAGAAGGTACCTGATGGATACAGTGACCAGGAACTAGTAAATAATTTTCTGGTATTCTTTAAAAACAAAATTTCAGGCACAAAGGCAAAATTAAGACCATTTAACAACATAACACAAGTTGACATCACCAGGATTATCAAGAGAACAAAGAAAAAAAAACTGCGCGATCGATCCTATGCCAATATCTGAAGTAATTGGAGAGAGAGACTTTTCTGGTCTAGCCAAAATAATAATGAGAATAGCAAATGCAAGCATTGATGAATGTAAGTTCTCTAAATCCGAGAAAATGGCTATAGTCACAACAATTCTGAAAAATGCACTGGACTACCAGGAATTAAGCTAATATAGACCTATTTCAAATCTATCCTTTGTCTCAAAAGTATTTGAATATGTAATTCTCGAACAACTAGTCAGCCACCTAGAAATAATAGAAGCTTTGCCTGATAACCAATCTGCTTACAGAAAACTATACTCTACGGAGACAGCCATCTGCTTTGTTGTAAATGATATGCTAGAAATGAGGGATGAAAATAAATGTGATATTTTAATATTGCTCGATCTCAGTCCTGCTTTTGATACAGTTGTGCATGAACTGCTACTAAATGATCTACGGGCCATTGGCGTTGAAGGTCAAGCCTTTGAATACCTAAAAGACTACTTAGTTGGTAGAAATTAATGTGTACAAATTGGAAACTCTTATTTATCATATGAACCCTTAAACAGAGGGGTACCCCAGGGGAGTCTACTGTTACATTAGTTACCCCTATCCAGTGTGCCTCACACACGTTTTCTGTAATGTTTGTTATCAAGTGCACCTCACGCTTGTTTTCTGTAATGTTTGTTTTGGTAAGCGTCACTGTGAGTCTGGCAGAAGTTAGACCGGCGGCTTTATATCTATTCTCAAAATAAAACATATTTTACAGTGACTCTAAGTGTCTGCATGATGCGCAATTGATACCACGGATCAACATGGTAGCAGAGCGTGTGATGAACTAATTCAAGCGAGTGATCAGGTAATAGTAATGGAAAAATTTTGCTGTTAATTGGCACCATCTCCCATCAGCGCTGGTTTGTTTACATGTGAAATCCTATTTGGACTTATAATTCTGTGTGAACGACGTGATATTTAATCAACATGTCTTCAAAATTACGTGATCCGCCTAGATATTCAAGTGATAAAAGTTATGATAAATGGCGTCAGGAACTTGCAGCATGGGAAATAATGAACAATGTGGTGAAAAAGGACAGAGCCATCGCAGTGGCGCTCTTGTTGCCCGATGAAAGTGAGATTCGGTATAAAATATTTAATGAAATAAAAATTGATGAATTAGATAGGCAAGATGGCATGGACAAATTGTATGAGTATTTGGATAAGTGGTGTAAAAAAGATGAACTATCAGGTGCTTACCAAGGTTGGAGAAAATTTATTAAGTATGAGAAAAATAAAGAAGATTCTATGGAAAAATATATAAATGAATTTGATAAAAGAGCATAAGTATTGAATAAATTCAAGATTGAGATCCCAAAGTGTATATTAGCTTCCATTCTACTAGACAATGCAGCATTGGATACACAACAAAAACAGATAGTGTTAACAGGAGTGTCATTTGATAAACCAAAAGAAATATACGATAATATGCAAGTAGCTCTAATAAATTTTTTTGGGAGCCTAGAATGTTTTCCAATGGAAAATAAAAATGAGACCTGGGTTTCCAAATCTGATACTGCAGTGGCGATAAAGGTGGAAAATGCAGAAATTGCTTTAGTAGCCGAGGAAGCTTATCTCTCGGATCGAGGAAGGTATAGATGGAATAACAATAGACGTAATCGCTACATTAGAGGTCGTAGTCGAGGTGGAAGTAATTGGAGGAACAGTGAACAGTGAACATCAGGATTTCGTTAGAGAATGCTATGCATGTGGCTCAACTTTACATCTAACAGCATCATGCCCTCATAATGTATATGTTAATCAAAATGAAGGGAAGAAAGAGGATAAAAATGAGGGAAATAAAGAAGTTCACTGTATGGAAATTTTTACAAGTAATACTTCTGGGAATACATTAATTGAATCATTTAACTATGGAGTGTTTGATTCAGCGTGCAGCTCAACAGTATGCGGAATAGACTGGTACCGTTCATTTCTGGATTCTTTGGACCATAAAGAATTAAAAGAAGTAGAGGAAGAAGAAAGTAATACAAAATTCAAGTTTGGTGATGGAGAGATTTATAAATCATCAAAAAGGGTAATTTAGCCTGTTAAGATTGTTGGCATCAGGACTAGAATTAGAGTTGAAGTAGTAGTATGCGCAATTCCTCTGTTGATAAGCAAAACTACATTAAGTAGCTGTAATGCTGTTATCAACTTCAAAACTAATATAGCACAAATTCTGGGAAGGGGAATAAAACTAGATAAAACTACTACTGGCCACTATAAAATTCCATTGCTTGATAAAACAAAAGTGAAAATTAAAATAGTTGCTTTCACCATATCTGAAGATGAAAAAGAAAAAAAGTCAAAAATGAGGAAGATTCATCAACAATTTGGTCATCCTAGTTATGAGAGATTGAGGAAGTTGTTGATTGATGGTGGTATAACTGATCAAGATTGTTTCAAATATGGACAGGAAATATCAAATGAATATGAAGTATGCATAAAGTTTAAAAGAACACCACCTACACCAGTATTAGGTTTTTATCTTGGAAAATAATTTAATGATGTCGTAACACTTGATTTAAAAGAGTGGAAAAAAGGTGAAATATACCTATTACATTTGATTGATATGGCTACTCGATTTTCGAAAACAGGCCTAATAAAAAGTAAAGACCCTCAGGTGGTTGTTGACAAAATTATGGAGATTGGGATGGGAACAGGATTACGTGCTCCATCGAAATACTTTTGTGATAATGGCGGTGAGTTCGCCAACTCAGTGTTCTTAGATTTATGTGAGAATTTGAACATTCAGGTCCTTCACACAGGAACCGAAAGTCCTTTCAGTAATGGGTTATGTGAACGGAATTACTGTGGCATTGATGAAATGATAAAGAAAATGATGAGTGAAGATCCAAAGATGAAATTAGTAACAGCAGTAGCATGGCCCGTCAATGCTAAAAACAGCCTCCAAATGATAGGCGGCTACAGTCCATTTCAACTTGTGTTCGGATGCAATCCCAGGTTGCCATATGCCATGAATGACACATTGCTAGCGTTGGAAGGCACAACATCAAGCGAAACTGTCGCCAAACATCTTAATGCAGCACACAGCGCACGAAAATCATTTATTACCACTGAAACATCGGAGAAGATTCGGCGTGCTTTGAGACATCAAACAAGACCATCCAGAAAAGAGTTCAACAATGGAGATTTAATATATTTTAAAAGAGACGATAATGCTGAATGGAGAGGACCTGCTGCAGTAATTGGTAAAGATGGCAAAACTGTCATATTGAAATATGGTTCATATTTAGTAAAAGCTCTTGAAACAAGAGTTCAACATGCTCCTCATGATTTTAGTAAAGATTCATCAGATTCGAAAAATTAAAAGAGTAAATATGAAAAACAAAGCAACAATAAACAAACCAGTATCGACATTGTAACTCAAAGTGAAACTGAAGATCAAAATCAAACTAATAATGAAGAATTTATCAAAGAGCTTCCTAACAAAGCAATTCGTTTGGACACTGACATACCGAAAATTGGTTATGCGATTAAGATAAGACTGAGAGGTAAAGATGAATGGAAAAATGCAGTTGTTCAGAGTCGGGCAGGAAAAGCTACGGGTCAATATTGTAATTGGAGGAATTTGATGTTTGATGATGGTACAAGTATGACAATAGATTGGAACAATGATGTAGAAGATTATTGCTATGTTGAGGACGCTAATCAAAATGAGATAATGAATGAATCAACGAATGATCGAATTTCGATAGATGTCAATCCAAAGAAAGAGAACAAAAAGAAACACAAACTCGAAAGTATTGAAAAAAAAAGCCAAAGAGAAAGAATTAGAAAATTGGAAAAACTTCAATGTTTACGAAGAGGTGAAAGATGAAGGACTGAGATTCCTATCAGTGAGATTGGTTTTGACAGAGAAGCAAACAGGAGATGGGTCAAAGCAAATAGAGGCAAGGCTAGTAGCAAGGGGGTTCGAGGAAGAAGAGCAAATACAGTCAGATTCACCTACAGTCTCTAAAGTAATTCTGAGACCATTCATGGTAATTTTAACCTCCAAAGGATGGAACATCAATTCAATTGAAATAGAAGCTGCATTTTTACAGAGCACAGAGTTCAATAGAGAAGTGTTTATTAAACCTCCCAAAGAACCAAAGTGTGAAGATGACACACTGTGGAAATTGAACAAGTGTGTGTATGGAATTACAGATGCTGCACGTAACTGGTATTTGAGTATGCGAACATTCCTACTACAAATAGGGTGCACTCAGGTGAAAACCGACCCTTCTGCTTTCTACTGGTTTTATGAAGGTGAACTTGAAGGTGTATTTGTCATGCACGTGGATGATTTTATGTGGGGCGGAACGGAAAGATTTAAGAACATGGTTATTAACAAAATTCATCAAAAGTTTAATGTTAGACAGCAATCATAAAATATTTTCAAGTACATTGGTTTGGATGTTACTGAAAACAAAAATGGAATTATTGTAGATCAAAACCGATATAGTCAATCAATTTCTCCTATAGAAATCAATTCAGAGAGGTCACTAAATAAAAGTTCAAAATGCAATAAGGATGAAATAGAAAATCTCAGAAGTATTGTCAGACAACTTGGATGGTTGAGCACAAACACTCGTCCTGATATCTTTTATGAAGTATTAGAACTGAGTTGCTGCAATATGACATATCCTAGAGTTGAACACTTATTGCAAGCAAACAAGTGCCTCAGAAAGGCGACCACATTCGAGAGTTCTATATTCTTTCCGAAACTGGGTGACTTTAAGTAGTGCAGGTTTGTTGTTTACAGTGACGCCTCTCATGGTAATCTTCCTGATGGTGCCAGCAGCGCAGCTGGTTTCATAGTTTTTCTTGCTGGAGAAAACAACAAGAGCTGTCCTTTGTATTGGGGGTCCAAGAACATTAAAAGAATCGTCAGGAGCACTTTGGCTGCAGAGACACTATCAGCCACAGAGGCAGTCGATACTGCAATTTATATGGGAAATGTTTTATCTCAAGTTATCTTCAATTCGGCTAAGAACTTAATCCCAATTCAATTGATCCTAGACAATCACTCATTATATGATAATGTTTATTCTACGAAAAACGTATATGAGAAACGGTTGAGGATTGACTTGGCAATTCTGAAAGAAATGATTCATGAAGGAGAACTTCAAATAAAATGGATGGAATCACAGTATCAATTAGCGGATATTCTTACTAAAAAGAGGGTTAATCCCTACAACCTTATGAAAGTATTTGAAATTGGAACATTGTAATTATTTCATGAAATTCATATCCTATAATTTGTATTCTTCAACAAACGTCATTTTTTATTTTTCTTAAAAGTAAGGGGAATCTGTTACATTAGTTACCCCTATCAAGTGTGCTTCACACACGTTTTCTATAATCATTGTTATCAAGTCGCCTCACGCACGTTTTCTGTAATTGTTTTGGTAAGCGTCACCGTGTGTCTGGCAGAAGTTAGCCCGGCGGCTTTGTATCTTTCCTCAAAATAAAATGTATTTTACAGTGACTCTAAGCGTCTGTATGATGCCCAATTGATACCACGGATCAACATGTATTTGGCCCAATCTTATTCTACATCCATGTTAATGGTCTATCGAAAATGCTACAAAGGCATACGTGAAGTTTACACTATTTGCAGATGACACACAATTTTACTTCTCCATAAATGATATAGATGACACTACTGAAACTCTAAACCGAATCCTTGATAGTGTTAAAGAATGGATGACATTTCAACAACTAAAATTAGATGAGAACAAAACTGAATTCATGGTGGTGGGCAAGAGAAACAGTGTGAGAAACTTGGGTGATATTCAAATTAACATAAATAATGACTCGGTGCCAATATCTAGTAAACTTCGAGATCTAGGTGTATTTCGTGACTGTAACCTACCTCTAAATGCCTAAATAAATAATGTTATAAAAACTGCTGGTTTTTATCTAGGAAATATTGCATTTATAAGAAAAGTACCTGGACGAAAATTATGTAAAAAAAACTTGTGATAAACTGTGTTATTACCAGGATTGACTACTGCAACTCTATTTACTACAATTCACCAAAAGTGCAACTTAATAAATTACAAAACATAATAAACAGAGGAGCAAGAATGATATATGGTGTCCCACCTAGAGAGAGGATCACCACTATACTAATATATTTACACTGGATGCCGATTAAAGCGGGAATTGAATTTAAAATATCTACAATAACCCACCAAGTTATCAGAACTGGGCGTTCAAAATACTTAAGAGAATTGCTACATATTGTGCAGCCAACAAATCGTGTCGACACGAGAATGGTTTCAGATGGCTTCAAACGGTTGGAACCTAGATTTATGTCTACTTTAGGCTCCAGAGCCTTTAAATATGCCAACCAGAGATCGCACAATAAGCTCCCACGATACATCCGAATGATTGAAGACAAAAGGGGTTTCAAGAGGAAACTGAAGACTTATTTCATGAGTGCTTTGACAGTGACGATTTAACGGTAAATGAACAATACGCGATATGAAACAATAAATGCTCTGAACGAACAAGGTAAAACGACAGTGGAGGTCCTGTAGAGAGCGGGGTTCTCCTGCTGTATGGGACCAGAAATGCAGCCGTCAATGTAAGTAAAGTAAGTAAAGTAAGCTGTACTCCGTTTTCTCACCGCACGCCTAGCAACTTCCAGGAGAATGGCTTATTATCAGTGGGTTTCAAAGGGTAACTCAAACAAACTTGGAGACACTCGAAATTTTATGCCATATCGCCTTGTGTGTACCCGTGAGTGTTTAGGGTTGTATGTGTGTATGTGTGGCATGCTGTTTGGTGTAAGAAAATGTTTATATATGTATTTATGTCTGCGTTTGAGTGTGTTTTTATGAAGCACTAATCGTCTCTCTATTCTTTCTCATGACTGAAATTAATTAACCGTGACAAATGTGAACTCTCTCTCTCTCTCTCTCTCTCTCTCTCTCTCTCTCTCTCTCTCTCTCTCTCTCTCTCTCTCTCTCTCTCTCTAACACACACACATGTTCTGACTCATACAATAAGTCTGTGGAATAAAACTTCCAGAAAATGCTTTTACTGGAATTTGAATAATAAAACTAATAAAACGAAGTAAATGGTTGTGTTAGTGGTAAATGCATAAGGGAAAAGATGAAACTCGATAAATTGGTTAGAAATTATAAGCAATTGTTTCATTTCTGATGGACACATAATAAATACTTATACCTCTTCGAAATTCCTTAAAATGTTTCAACATATTCGTAGCAGAAAAGGTTACTAAAATCATCATGTAACTTATGATACAAGGATAAATACAGAAGAATTGTCATTGACTATCTATCTCGCTTCGTAGGTAAATAGTAAGCAAGTCACTGGTCATGCCCGCTTCGATTTCTCTCACAACAGAATCTATAGTCTTTGAATGGCTCCACTTTGGGACTCTGATCCCAAGGTTGACGAGGGAATCAAGAAACTGAGGTTTTAAAATATAGGGCTTTTTTTAATATGAAAAACACATCGAAATGTTAAAAATATATCAAATATTTATATATATATATATATATATATATATATATATATATATATATATATATATATATATATATATATATATATATATATATATATATATATATATATATATATGTTTGTGTGTGTGCGTGTCTGTGTTTGTGAGCGTTTGTTTGTGTTTGTGAGCGTGCTTGTGTGTGTATAAGTGTGCGTATGCATATGTGTTTCGAAGTTATATTCAAAATGAAAAAGCATGACTAATTAATCCACGATGAACCCCCAAAAATTATGCTTTTATTTATTACCTAATTTTGTTCTGTTTTTTGTTAGATCGCCAATAATTTGTGTATGGTTGAATAGAAGTCTACTATTCCTTATAACTTTAGGTATAACTAAAATTAGATTAGCTAAAAATTCTGGTCCTCAGAAATGTTAACTTCCCAAAGGGCCTCGGTTACATTTCGCCAGTCATCTGCAGTTTTTGCTTTTAACTGAATACTTCTTCATTCATCATCTATTTCACTCTTCATAGTCCTCAGCCATGTAGGCTTGTTTTTTCTAATACTTCCAGTGCCTTGGGGAACCCAACTGTATGTTTTGTGAACTAATCTCTCTTGGGGGGTACGAAACACATGACCAAACCATCTCCATCTACCCATCATCATGATCTCATCTACATATGAATCTCAAGTCATCTCTCTTATAGTTTCATTTCTAATATTGTCATGCCATTTAACTCCCAATATTCTTCTGAGGGCATTATTCTCATATCTACTAAATCTATTGCAGATTTTTTCATTGTAATACCATGACTCATGTCATACAGTAACACCGATCTCACTAAACTGATATATAGTCTGATTTTTACATTTAATTTCAGGCGATTTGATTTCCAAACTCTACTTAATGTAGCCATTGTCTGATTTGCTTTTTTCAACCTTAAACTAAACTCTAGTTATAAAGACCCTGCACTAGAGATCATAGTTCCTAAAAACTTAAAGGATTCTACCTCATTAATCCTTTCTTCTTCCAATGATATTTCATCTTCCATCTCATTCTCCGTTCTCATCATCTCTGTTTTCTTCTATTTATATTCAGCCCAACCTCATTGGATATTTCATGCATTGTGGTAAGCAAGCATTGCAAATCCTGTGGTGTTCTGCTAACAAGGACAGCATCTTCAGCAGACTGTATTTCCGCTAAATTCTTATCACCAATCCAGTCCAGTCCTTCTCCACCATCACTGACTGTTCTACGCATTACAGAATCCATGAGGAGGAGAAACAACATAAGTGACAATACATTCCCTTGGAGTACTTTACTGGTCGCTGGGAATTCATTTGATGAAACTTCTTTAACATCACAATGCACTTGCTATGCTTATGAACAGGCTTAATCAAATTTACATATTCAAAAGGAATTCCATGATGATGCAGGACTCTCCACAATATTCGCCGGTGCACACTATCTAAGGATTTTTCACAGTCCACAAATGACATCAAAAGTGGATTTGTATATTCTACGCATTACTGTACAACATGTCTCAAAATTAAAATTAAGTGATTGTAACTTCTACCTTTTCTAAATCCTGCTTGTTCATCTCTAAGCTTTTTATCAAACTTTCTGTCCAGTCACTTTAGAATAGGTATACTATATATTTCCATAATAACTGACGTAAGTGTTATGCCTTTGTAATTGTTGCAATTAATCAGGTCTCCTTGTTTGTCATTTTCACCAACACTCGTAACTCCCATTAATCAAGTTTTCCTCTCCATGTCCCATTCTACAAAATAATCTTGTGAGTAGTCTGGGAGTCACTT
>NC_090747.1:17620371-17625371 GCF_036898095.1 Palaemon carinicauda
TATATTTTCCATTATCAGCTGAAATTGGATATACCTGAGAAACATACCCTGCCTTTGATAATACAGTTACATTAATTATTACACTCTTTAGGAATAAAGTTAGTCTTCTTTTATACATTGGCCCTATCATTTTCAAAATATCATCTTTGATATTTTCCCAGTACACCGTTACAGAGATTTCATAATCATTGTTATGAATTATACCTGGAATCCTAATACTGTCTTATTTCACTTCTATCCCTGTTTCTGGTCATTCGAGTTTGTCTTTCACGACGCAATTTTACCAATGTACGTTTTCTTTTTGTTATGTTTCGCTCCACTTGCTTTTTCATATCAATTAATAACCCGTGAAGTTTCTTCAATACCTTCCAATTTATCCATAATAATAGTGTTATCATCAGCAAAGCCAACCACTACAATTTTTGACCCATTCGGAAGATCTGGAGTAAACGTTCCCAACCTAATTTATCGATACTTGTTTTTACATTCTTTTCTTTCTCAAGTAAATGTGTAGATATTTTTCCCCATTCATTCTTTCATCAGTTCTAGCTCTTACATTTACCCCTTCATATATTTAATTTTCAATTAGATTTATTCTGTCTTTAACTTCCTCTATTTTGTAAAAGTTATTAAAGTTATCAGAATGAATCCAATAATTCCTCCTTAATTCCACTTTCAGCAGATCCAGTAAGCGAATCTCTCTTGATTTATAGTCTTTGAAACTTTACCCAAAAAGAGTCTAAGCTGATCTTTTGTATAAATTCACCAGTCTAAAATAGAATGGAACTGTACATCACCAATCTTTCTTTTTAAATAATTCCAAAATTGAACAAAGGTTTCTATCCCTAATGTTCTTTCAGAACACTTGTCTTACATTTCCAGTATCCCTTGCCAAAGCTAATATTATTGCCCGTCTTAATCTTTACCAACCGAATTATGATCAGACCAGCTTACTGGAATATGTTCAGATTCACTTACATTATTCCTCAGGTCTCTAATGTTTATGCGATATATCCTCGAGCCATACTTACTGTTAAAATTATATGGTTATCAGAATTAGAGCAATCTTTTTTACTTGTTACGCTGTTCCAATCCCCACCTATGATCAAGTTTCTTAAATTGTTTCTCATGTAATATAACATAACATTTAAGAACAGTTCCTTTCTTTCCCTTTTCCTATTTGTCCCAGAAAGGCATACATATTTATTAATAGAAAATCAGTTCCTTTACTTGTATATTTTATACTTATTATTTGGCCCTTTACATCCATCTCCTTACCCAGAACCTTCACTCGTTACTTTTTATTGAAGAGGATAGCAGTTCCTCCCTTTATTAAGACAGTTAGATTCAATATTACAACGCAATGCTTTTCAACATACTCAAGTTACGAAATATCTCTTGCACAAATGTTACATCTACATAATAAAAGTATACACAATCAATCTATTTACTTTGCTTGTAAGACATACATAATCTATTTACATTAACAGTTGCTAAATTTAGGTAAGTGAAGGTTTCAAATGTACGAAAGAAAATCTTCATCATTCATCCAATTTGAAACGTTTATTCACTGGTAATCGATTCATCTCGTCTACAGAACTACTTTTAGGTCCATCGAACACTGATGTATCTTCGCCTATGCTTGACTCAGAAAGCCCACCATTATCCTTTGTTAGCTTCAGGCGAATCCCATTGCTTGGTTCGTCACTAATTGTAGCTTGCCACATTTCGGCGTCACTTGTGTTAACAAGGTAGAAAACACAGTCTATTGTAGTTCTCTGCTACAGTCCACATTACTCTCTTCATTTTCTTCACTTTCCTGAATTTCACTTATCACCTCGTCGACTGACTCCTCTTTATTTTGTACTATACATAATTGAATGTCCATTTCCTTTCCAATATATACCTCGTCAACGTGGATTTCTGCTTCAACTGTCGAAATAACGAGTCCTTCATCAGGTGATGCGAGAATTTCCAAGAGCCTCAGATGCTTTCTCCTCTTGTCTTTCGCTGTCCGTTTCCACTTCGTTCATTCGTTCACATCCAGTCCTCGTCACAGTGGTTGCCCTGATGCTTTCAGGGCCAAAGTCCAAATTTACGTTTCTTACTTCTGGTCCCTTTCTCTCTTTTTCATTCGCCGACTAGGCTGCACCTCCATGCTCCTCTCCCCTCCCATTATTATTCGCACAAGATGATCTATTCTTTTCATTCTTAGGTATTTCAGGGAAATCTCTCTCATTAAAAATGTAATTCCTCTCACTCATAGTCAAAATGCAGTCCTTCACTAGATGACCTTGCCCACATTTGTAACATGTTCTACTCTGTCTACTATATGAGAAAGATAAATTATAGCCACCAATATAAAATGATGAAGTATGTTTTCTTTAACTCGCATCTTTGCTGCGCAAACGCCATTGAATAAACCTTCAAAGGGGTTAGCTACATTTTTTTTATGCCTTAAGTGTTCTACCTTTCCATACCTATTCAATTTATCTATTATCACTTTATCATTCATCACGAACAGTGTGTTCATATCGATACATACGGAACTTGTGAACTTAAAATTATAGCTTTCATAGAATCAGTTTCACTTAACTTTATGAATATATCCTCAAAATTCTTCAAAACATCGGCAAATACATTTGCTGAGATTAGCTTTACCACAATCTTATTTCTATTCATATTCTGGACACCTTTTATGTCACCAACTCCTAATTTCATATCATTAAATAACACATTACTAACACTTTCCATGGTCACATGAGGCGCTGTAAAATGCTGGCCAAAAGAGTCTTTTCTCAAGAGCGCATGTTGCCATCTTAACTAACCTGTTTTTATGTTTTGGGGTACGTCAGTTCTGTGTTTATCCTGGAAACAGAGGGAGAGGGGGAGGGGAACACTACGAGCCCCAAACCCACCGAGGCAAATTGTCTCAGGGGTTACTCGTACACCGGCCAAGTACCTGTTTCGCTAGGTATGTAATCGAGTGTAAAATGGCCTACATAACAACGCTGGGTTGGCATATATAACACTGAAAACACACTGCTAGTATCACATCACTTTCTTACACTGGAACCGTAGAAAAACGAGAAAGAGCCGCTGGGATGGTCTCAAAGTTGAGAAAAACAGGAGCACTTTAAAAAACATCTTCCTTTTCTGCCCGACCAAAGTCAAGTCCTAGTTTTCTTATAATTAAACTATAAAAAAGACTTATGTCAGCTTGTTCTACATTAAAATCTTCGCAGCAAACTTAAACTTTTAAATAATACTTCTGGAATTCTGTATTGCATTGAGCTCATGATGGAGAAGGCCTGACTATTAGAAGTGAATGCAAACCTAGTATTACGAACAGGCAGGTATTGTCCAAGATGATCTGGATGGAAAGGGTGGTCATACTTATTTTAGATTATATGTAACAGGTATAACAAAGTAACTGAACGACAGGCCAAGAGATTAATATCTAGATCAGGAATAAGAAATTTAAAAGAACAGCAGCGAAAGACCAGATTAGAGATCAATACTCGAAACATGGCAGAATGAAGACTTAAAACACCTCCTCAGAAAGATATTACACCGAATATCGTTAAAGAATTTCTAAATAGCCTATATTTTTTTTCAATTGCGGAAGAGACAGTCCTAATATGTTTCTCAAAAGTAAATTTGCTATAAAAAAAGCAAACCTAATAATTTAAAACAGTCATACAGAGCTAAAACGAACTAATCAATGCTGATATTTGGATGTTGGGGAGCCACTGTACTTGACATACTCACAATCATACTATGAGTTTGTTAGGGTTCAGCTTCATTCCCCAGAATTTGCACCATGTACTCAATTAAGTGATTCGGTAATTTCAGATCTATATTAAGGAGATAGAATTGATGCAAAGAGAGTAGCATCATCTGAAAATGCCACTAGGTTATTTTCTGGCTAAACCACATATGTGTATATAGTTTGAAATGTAACGGGAAAAGAACACTGAACATTATATTTCTATGCTCACCATGGTGACCATCAACAAAAACTCTTTGCGTTCTATTACTTCAAAATAATCCATAAGGATGGTAAAAAAAATACCGACCCGTTCCCCACTATCTGAGTTTCAAAACAAGTTTTTCCATATTAACATGGTCAAAGGCATCAGTAAATTCCAGGCCAATCATGTGACTTTCATGTCAACAATCAAGGGATTTCTGCAAAGAATTAAAGATGGTAAGAAGCCCATCATACGCTACAAGGCCTTTACAAAAGCCAAATTTTAAAATATGGAACAGATGATCATTGTCAGCAAATCGTAATATGGGAGTTATGTTGGCCGGTAATCAGTTGGTACTGAATTACCACAAATACATTTACATAATGGAGTAACATTGCTAAGTTTACACAAAGTGTCAAGTGAACTTCTTGCTAACTTACAAAAAATAACAGATAACTTAGGAGCTAAGGAATCTGCAGTCTGTATGAAAACAAAAACAAAGGGAAAATACTATCTAGGTCTACACCTCCATAACCATGAAGATCCATCGGAGAGCTTTAGTTTCATGAGACCCAAAAGATAAAATTGTTAGTTTGGCTTCAAGAAAACAGGAATGAGGTACAACAAGTTTCCCATTACTATGTTTACTGTCAAAGACATCAGCCAAAAAGGTAGTCTATGCCTTTGGACAGTGAGTGATAGAACCATCTAGTGGAGCTGTTACATCTTTACCAAAGAGTGAAGATTTAAGAGTAGCTGACCATTAATGTTCCTGGATTACCGGAAAGGGTTTCTTTTCATGCTAAATTGTCTTCGTTTTCAGTTGAATCATAAACTCTTTGAGCAAAAGCTCTTAGCTGAGTATAGTTATTCCAAGTCCATTGTGATCACTTACCATTCCAAAGATGATAGGCCTCCTGCCTCTCCAAATAAGAACGTTTACATTTATCCATGAACCAAGTTTTGACTTTCACTCGGTACTTTAGTACACGAAAAGGGATAAGCGTTTGTTGACCACATATTCAT
>NC_090747.1:17635371-17637871 GCF_036898095.1 Palaemon carinicauda
ACAATAACACAAAAGTGTAAATAAAAGCAAAGCAGTACACCTTTATGAACTCTGAAACCTCTCCACTGAGAATTGTCATAATAAACAAACGAACAAAATACGTTAATAAATACGAAAACACTTCGATTATAGGTCTAACTCCCAGAATAAGTTTCCTAAGAAATTACAGTCTACTTTATAGGTCACAATCAGATTGACAAGGTGTATGGATTAGTTGGTAATTTTCAAAAACGTAGTAGACCAGCTTGATTTGATAACTGCTATATCCAATGTCCAGTAATTTTTATTTATTGTCTAGCTACCTACGTATTTACCGTAAAAAATAAAAAAAAAATAAATAACTGGTACCATATTTTGGCTTTAAACCTTCACCAGTAATTGTCGTCAGAATGATGACTTCACGAGGCTCCACCCACTTTGGCCTCGTTGTAATTCAGGATAACACTGAAGGCTATCATGGGCATTATTGGATTAGAAAATTTAAATTCTGGCTAAAAAAATAATTTTTCGAGTAGTTGTAAGAAGTGGTAAATGATCCTCAAGGATCCCAGCAGTTGGCCTAAACGTTCAATTCATGTATAGTACTGTTACGGCACTACTGCTACAGTACAGTAGTATTACTACGATAGCACAAATACCCCACCCACATTTATGTATCGTTCCGCCATTCATAAAGTCTTTGTCATATTCTTTCACTGCAATAAACCATGGCCTCCTCGGAAAATAGGTTTAACTTTAGATGACAGGTTATTTCATTAAGCTGACAAATTATGGCAACTGGGTATGTTATTGCCGATGTTGAAGCTAAAGATAAAGTTTGGTATCATTCCTTCATTGCATTATCATCTTTACTACTATTTGTTTTGCTACATGTAGTAATTATTTTAAAGGATAAATGAATTATGTTCACTTCACTTATATAAATTACCATTAGATGTACAAATAAAACTCCTAAAACTATTCAGGATTTATTTATAAAATGCAGTCATGCCCAAAACATAGCTAACACGGTTAGTCTGATGGAGATTTTAGCACAAAAATCTTATTTTAACAAAAATAGTTATATAAAGACTGTTTACATACAATCCCTCTCTTTCTCTCTCTTTTGGTGGCATAGTGAATAGTTAATAGAAATGTTCAAAAGCCTGAATGACATTACATGTATTTTAATCCTGTTACGCTAAATACAAATCAGACTATAAACATTGGATTTAAACTAGAAACTGAATAATTACCTATTCAGGCTATAGTAAATATGGTCACGGGCTTTCTCTTGATTGTATAAAGTTGCAAGTCGTAAGACAAATGCAGTTTTGCAACCACGGGGGCAATTCCAAATCCTGTTAGCCATTCTTGACTGTTATGGGTTTCACAGCCGATGGAAGAAGTTGAATGGGTGTCTGGTGGATGGGCGGGGCAAAATTTTGTCAAAAGGTGTTTACATTGCTTACGTAGTGAATGTTTTCGACTCTTGGCTCGTTATCACTGGCCATGGCGTCGGCTAGATCATTTTTACTCTATAAAAATTAAAACTATTGTGTTTAGGTTATTGATAATGCTGACAAAATTTGTGTGTGGTTGTAAAATATACATATGTCAACTTTCAGCTACATCCGATGCTTTGATAAGGAGCAAAGTCCAAAAAACCGTGTTACAGAGGCCCTGAATCTCATAGTAGTATTACACAAGTAGGTGAAAAACACAAACGAGTAACTTCCCATAAATTGTGAGTTTAGGAAATTAACCCAAATAACTTACCACGATAACATGAATTCAGTAAGGAAATGACAACGTACTTGCGGAAATATAGGTAGGAATAACCCAGATAAAAGAAGGTTAGAGAAATATACCGAAAGGAGAATAATTAGTCTGAGAATAAACAATGAGGCAGCAAAAATAAAGAGGCTATGTTAACAGTGAATACAATGTAGGTGATGCTCACACAATCTTAATTGGTAAGGAATTTCAAAATGTTGCAATTTTTAGTGAATTTAAAGAAAAATGTAGGCAATTATGGTGATCAGCCAAAGAGACAGCCAGGTTAACAAATCTTCATAAGTTCCTATAGGCAAAATAAGGGTGGCTCTATGAATGACTTTGTCACACAAATGGAGGATCACAAAGCAACAGTAAAGAAGGACATAATTCTTTTACTAAAGGTAAAATCCATTGCCAATGATAATTCCCTATATGTAGACAAAAATGAGGCGTTAACTTATATCATAAATATCATAATAGATATGGGTTTTTACGAAGAGAAAGGGAAATTAGCAAGAGGTAAAATCTAGGGATAAAATAACCATAAATCCTACCAGAGAAACTCAGAAAAATTCAAATACTTGCAGGGAAGTTATAAAAATATATTTAATGTAGGCACAAATTGCTCTAAAGGTAAACAGAATAATGGGAAGAAATTCAGGGAAAATACTGTTAAAAGACACACAGAAGACATATTCAGGTCTAGGAGAAGATTACATAGAAAGGGAAATAGAAATCTGGC
>NC_090747.1:17642871-17647871 GCF_036898095.1 Palaemon carinicauda
CTTACATACTTTTATATGCATATATACATATATATATATATATATATATATATATATATATATATATATATATACATATATATATATATATATATATATATATATATATATATATATATATATACATATATATATATATATATATATTTGTGTGCGTGTGATTGTACGCATACTAAGATAGATAGGTAGATATAATAAAGAACTCAAAATTGTAGACAATTATTTACAGGATTATCAAATCTTCCATGTAAAATCCGATTACCTTATATTTGCTCATGTTCATATTTATATTTAATAAAAAAAATATTGCTTTAATTGTATTATTCGTTTTTATAGTTTCAGTCTTGGAATAACTTTTATCAAAATCAGCAAGAAATATTTCAATTGTTGTTATAGAAGCCATGTCTCTGCCCATATATTCCACGTGATCCCGACCCCTGAACTATCAGCATATAAATGAACAAATTATGAGATATGTTTCCTGATATCGTTGACTAATTCTCTCTTCGTAAATTCAGGTCTGCAATGATCTACTAATGCGATCTTTCGGTTTTGTTGAAGTAAGAAAAAATCCATAGTAGTTGCATAGATGACTTACACCCTTATGCTAATAGTGTGGTTTGAGTGTTATTTTATTCATGTATTAATTTATTTATTTTTTTATTTGTCTATTTTTTTTTTAAAGATCACTGATTCTTTATGTTGGTGGTCAAAACTAATTTTTAAAAAAAAAGGGATAACTATTTTTTTTAGTCTCATTTTGCATAAGTAAATACAAAATATCTAGTTTTTAACAATGAAACTTCTTTGATTTTATTTGACAATGTAATCTGTAAATGAAAATCATACTTGATATATTACTATTTTAGGATTTATATCTCTTCGTCATTAATGTAAAATTATACTTAAAACCTGAATCCTTCGATCGTGTATAACATTCGCTATTTTACAAAAACGAGACATAAAAATTTGGAAATCTTCACAAAGTATTTTTTTTTTTTTTTTTTTTTTTTTTTTTTTTTTTTTTTTTTTTTTTTTTTTTTTAGCATAATATACTACCCCCTTATGTAATAATAGCCCATAACCATATTTGCGTTCATTAAATTTATTATAAGGGAGTAGTGTTTAGTAAATTACACATTCGAAATCTCTGTAACTACGAGAAAGCGCACACATACACAGACGCGGAGCACATAAGGGTGCCTTGTTTCTGAACTGGGTTCATTAAGAACAATATAACATTGAACGCAGAGTTCCTTTTTTGTTTAGCAAGAACATTTTGTTTTCTCAGTCTGACGGTGACATCATGTTTATATAACTGAGGAGAGGTTCATAGAGCTGGGTTAAACATAAACCAGAAGTTGCGTCGATAAAAACTGTATAAAAATGCAAACTTCTTCAGAAGATTAATCTTGTCTTTTAGTTAGTAATACAGGATAAAATAAGTCTCTTCATATATTCTGTTTCATCATTCTACTCTGTTGGTTATTTTCATATATATTTCTCTTTTTTGTTTGTTATGTATTATACTTTCCTTTTCAAGATCATTTTACGTAATTGGCCTCATACTTTGGGCTCGTGGCATTCCCTGACCAGCTGAGGTAGCAGGTTGCCTTGTAATAACAATAATATTAATAATAAGAAAAAATATAATAAAAATATTAATCTTTATTATTATTATTAATATTATTATTATTATTATTATTATCATTATTGTTGTTGTTGTTGTTGTTGTTGTTGTTGTTGTTGTTGTTGTTGTTGTTGTTAATAATAATCTCAAATGCTCAAATAAAGTATACGTGAATGGTTGGTACGTCTCTTCGCTCAATTTTTGCAAGTCCTTGGATCGCTCAAATAGAAATGGCAGTCATCCTTTGTTTGGTGATACTAATGACATTGTAAAAAATGATGGCAATAAAGTAATGAAGGGTTTAATCTACTGAAGACATCCTACCAAAAGGAATTAATGGACTGTATTACCTAGCCACTTATTCTTCCCTTAGTCTTCATATAAATGACAACACAAAGATTACCAAATAACCTTTCTTCACTGAAGAGATTAATTACTGCACTTTATTTTTTAGTCGCTACATTTCTCTTGGCGAGGGTAGAAGAGACTCTTTAGCTATGGTAAGAAGCTCTTCTAGCAAAAGGACCCTCCAAAATCAAACCATTGTTCTCTAGTCTTGGGTAATGCCATAACCTTTTCTTGCTTGTGGGTACACTCCTTATTACTTTCCAACCATGGGATATTTTCTCTATTTGAAACCATGGTCTTATAGCTTCCTGCTTTTTCAAATAAGGTTTTCCTAGCGAATAATAATAATAATAATAATAATAATAATAATAATAATAATAATAATAATAATAATAATAATAATATATGCATACACAAACGAATAAAATTCAGCGAATCCTTGAGAAAAGTATTCATGTATTCCAATATATATATATATATATATATATATATATATATATATATATATATATATATATATATATATATATATATATATATATATATATATATACAGTATATATATACAGTATATATATATATATATATATATATATATATATATATATATATATATATATATATATATATACACTTCAATGTTTGCATATATCTACCATTGCTAGTTAATTTCAGAGGATCCACATATTTTTTTTTCCTACAGAATGCACCAAAAGTAAATATATCCCATTTACGTGATTTTCGTACGAAAGTCACCAAGAGACACTAATGAGATTAGGTTCCAGCAAAGAAACACTTTGAAACTTCGCTCAATAAAAGATCATTATAGAAAAATTAACATACTATGTAAATGATGTAAGATAAAACCGTAAATATTTCATTAATATCATCTTTTAGACATTATAGTAATGTATTTATCGCAAAAAAACACGTCACAGATGTAGTTGCGGGCGGGTCGTGACCAGATATCAACGGGCAGTGTAATGGGGACACCCTCACAAAGTATGTCTTCTCCTCTAATCATCTTTCAAACATAGTTGGAGGTACCCAACCGCCACTGGAAACTATACCTCTTGTAGAGCCGTATCTCACCAGAATTTTACAAAGGAAGCCACATAATCAATTGTTTCAACCTCAACGAAACAACTGTGTATAGATGTGTTAAACGATGCAATGTAGGAAAAGTATTGAAAAGGCCACCTCCCAGCTACATAACCACGAAGGTAAACGGAGAGTTGATTTAATTTATAAGCAAGTATTTATCTTCATGATCTTTTTTTTTTGTTTTCAATAGTAGACAAGCCATCATGAACCAATTCTTATCATTTCCGGAATCCTTGCGTGAGGAGAATATTTGTAGTAGATTGGTTGACACTATTCCTAGAAGGAATCTACAACCTACATGCAAATGATGATATTTTATCTCTCTTTCCTTCTCCCTTTGTCTCTCTCTGTCTTTATATATATATATATATATATATATATATATATATATATATATATATATATATATATATATATATATATATATATAATTTTTTTTTTCAGTGAAAAAAAAAGAAAAGTTTATTTAAAAAAAAAAATTCAGAAAAAAAAAAAATAATGATAATATGAATTTTACGGGACGTAATATCTAAGGGGGGAGTGATGAACTGATCGTGGTAAATGTCAACGGATTTTTCTCTCTTTTGTTAGAGGAATGACGGTTAGTTGGTGTTTTGGTTGGCACTTCAAAATATGATGGTTACAGGTTAGCTTGGGCTTGGCGTCACCAAGTCTTCTCCCGATTGGTTGTTATGAGACTTTCGGGTCAAAAACAACCAATCATTGATCAGGCATCGCGATGACCATCTATGGGCACTTGGGGAAAAAACCCCATAGGGACAGTCTAGTTTGGGAGGCCGATAGAGTGTGTCAGGTGCCAACATGTGTGCCGAACCGAGTACCATTTTTCTGAGGGTTTTTTCTTAGTAACGTAACGTAATCATAATTAAGGGCGCCCTTTTAAACTTAAAAGAATATAATATGTGTAACAATGATCAACTCGGCTATTATTCATGTTTTCCTATATATATATATATATATATATATATATATATATATATATATATATATATATATATATATATATATATATGTATATATATATATATATATATATATATATATATATATATATATATATATATATATATATATATATATATATATATATATATATATATATATATATATAAAAAATATAATGTATATATATATATATATATATATATATATATATATATATATATATATATATATATATATATATATATATGTGTGTGTGTGTGTGTGTGTGTGTGTGTGTGTGTGTGTATCTGTGTGTGTGCATATACATACTACCGCGAGCGAGTTATGTGGTCTTATGACTGGCCAGACTTTACTACATTGGATCCTTCTCTCTGGTTACGGTTCATTTTCCCTTAGCCTTCAGACACACACCGAATATTCTGGCCTATTCTTTACGTATTCTATCCTATCTTCATACACCTGAAAACACTGAGATGGCCAAACAACTGTCTTCACCCAAGGGGTTAACTACTGCAATGTAATTGTTCAGTGGCTTCTTTCATTTTGGTTACGGTAGAAAAGACTCTCTAGCTATGGTAAGCAGCTCTTCTTGGAGAAGGACACTCTGAAATCAAACAATTGTTCTCTAGTCTTGGCTAGTGCCATAGCCTCTGTACCATGGTCTTCCACCGTCTTGGGTTGGAGTTCTCTTGCTTGAGGGTAAACTCGTGCACACTATTCTATCTTATTTCTCCTCTTATTGTTTTTTTAAAGCTTTTATAGTTCATATAGAAGATATTTAGTTTAATATTACTTTTTCTAATATTTTATTTTTCCCTGTTTCCTTTCCTCACTGGGCTATCTTCCCTGTTGGGGCCCCTCTGCTTATAGCATACTGCTTTTCCGACTAGGGTTGAAGCTTAGCAAGTAATAATAATAATAATAATAATAATAATAATAATAATAATAATAA
>NC_090747.1:17652871-17665371 GCF_036898095.1 Palaemon carinicauda
TTCTGCAGTTGGACAAAATCACGTAAAACTTAAATATATTAAGTTAATTTCAGTCCTGAGTACTTTAGGAAAGTGTAACCTAAACTGTAAGTTTCATTCACAGATAATACAGTTAGAATCAAAGAGATCTGATATGAAATGAGACCGAATTTCACAAAGAAAATAAGGCCCTGGTGTGACCTTGTAGAAATACCTGTGAGCAGTGCAATCCCTAAGAACATTCTTCACTGTCCTAAAAAGACCTTTAATCACTTTCAGAGTATCTTCCATGTGATGAAGGTTGGCTTAAACTTGGAGCTTCTTGTTATTTCTTAAGTGTTGACACTTCCACATGGCAAAAAAGCCGAGAAAAATGCATCGCTTTGGATTCTGATTTGGTCAAAGTAACTACTGATGAAGAGTATAATTTCCTGCGTGGTAAGTATCTATTTATGCAAACACTGCAATTTTAATTAGACTAGTCTGCAAAAAAAGTCAAAATTCTAAGCTCTAACCGAACCTAAATGCAACACTTTTCTTTTGAAACTTTAAGTATACTTTACTGGCAACCTCTTAGAGAAATTAATTGTTTAGAAGGCAACTGTGAAACATTTTGTGTTCTTTTCCGTTTTTGCTTAAATCTTTATCCAGATTACTAAGAACAATAAAACACATCTCATGTATAGAATGTTATTTTCATTTAGAAAGATAACATTTCTTCAAAACCTGCTGGATGGTGATAAATAGTAACAAGGCAGTGAAATTTATATAATGATTTATTGAATATGGCAGAGCACCTACAGCGCAACAACATTAATAATAGAAATAGACTTCTGTTGGTGGCATCATAAAATATTCGGTAGTATTCACTACAAATGCAAATATCATAAGACAAGCGTTTTGAGTTCTATAAAAAAAAAAGAACTGTCAAATATACTTGAAAATATTTCTAGTTTTATCCAATTAAAATTCAATAAAGGGTTAGGGGTTTATTTGGGAAAACTGACGCTTTTATAAGTCACGTGTGTATGTATATTTCATATTTATATTTCCTTCAATTACTATAACACTTGAATAGAAATGATTGATGTACCATGCACGGATATGCCCAACTTTGACTTATTCCTTCTTCTTCCCATATAAAGGCACTGAGATCAGCCATTTGATCTATATATCAATTGACAAAAACTTTTGACCAGTTTCCATTGCAATCCTCCTGTAATGCATATATATCTTAGAAGACATTTATAAACATTCATCTATTGTTATAAAGACGAATATAAAGACAGGATTTCAGTTAATCTACTTATTTCTTTTGCAGATCTCGTGAAGGGTCACAATACCTACGTAGGATTGACTGACCTGCATGTGGAAGGAATCCACGTTTGGACTGATGGAACTGTCCACCCGATGATTAAATCATGGTAAAGATTGAGGTGTAAGAGACTAAAATGGAAATATAGTTTCACATCAGTCCAACAGAAAAATATTATTATTATTATTGTTATTATTATTATTATTATTATTATTATTATTATTATTATTATTATTATTATTATTATTATTATTATTATTAGTAGTAGTAGTAGTAGTAGTAGTAGTAGTAGTAGTAGTAGTAGCTAAGCTATAATCCTAGTTGTAACATTAGGATGATACAAGCTCAAGGGAAGGGTTCCAAATGGGGAAAATATTCCAGTAAGGAAAGGAAGAAAAAAGAATTTATAAAAGTGTAACAGTTTTCCTAAGTATACCCTCAAGTAAGAGAACTCATACCTAAGACATTGGAGGCCCATGGTATAGAGGCTCTGCCACTACGCCGGACTAGAGAAAAAAAATGTTTGTCTTTTTAGTAACTTCTCAGAAGATTTCCCTATCATAGCCAAAGAGTCTCTTCTACACTTACTAAGTGGAAAGTAGCCAATGAACAATTATAGTGCAGAAGTTGACTCATTGTGTAAAGAAGAACTGTTTGGTTACATTATTGTCAGGTCTAGGAGGACACACTAGAATGTGTAAAGGATATTCTGTAACGATAGATTGATTGATTTAAAGTTTTCAGGCATCCTGACATCTGAGGTCATTGACGCCGGCTGTAACGATAGAGATATCAGATGTAGTATATTCTGACCAATCAAAGAACCCAATAATCTTCTAGTGAGAGTGTCAAAACCAGTGTCGGATTAAAATCCTTTGCAACCCTTACGCTAGGGATGTAGAATGGGCCCTGTCATGAGAGTGAATCGAGCCAGATTAGCTTATATATTTTTCTTATTGAACAATTCTTGACGTATTGAAAGCTATACTTAAAGCAAAATCGAGGGAATTGGATCAGTACGCAATCATGAAGATTAGCTAATTATTTTTATTTCGATGAGCATAACGAAAAGTTGCACATAAATGATTATTCAGAAATTCATGGTTCATGGGGAAATGTATTAATGATATTTTGCACTTTTTTTTTTTTTTTTGCCGGATCATGCTCGATGTTTATTAAACTCAACCAGTTAAGGTGTATATTTTTTTAATTTTATATGTAACTTAATTTTTAATATGATCATTCTCCTTCACAAACACTGCCTAGCTATGTAAGACTGATACGTACAGCAATAGAAACATTTGGATAAGACTGTAATGGCACTGCAAGAAGGCTTTTAAGCAATATTTAGAACATTGTCTTGATAAGGGTCATTTATTTTAGGGGACATATATTCATGAAAATGGATAATTTAATTCTTTTTTACCATTAGATTTCTGGCAGCTTTTGTGACGTTCAGATCGTCATTACTATAATAAAAACGATATGGGAAGTTACCTTGAACTTGTGAATAGACAGTGGATCATCTGCTTAAATCAGTGATAAGACTGTCACAGACAACTTGGGGTAAAAACGAATTTTTTTCTACATGTGAAATTATGGTCATTTGAACAATTTCTACCAGTTTATGTGAAAGGCCTCCTAAGAGTACGACTACGCTTTGCTTCACAATGGTAAATTATACACTTTATCATCAGATATCTTTGAAAAGACAATATTAGCTTTGTTTTCATACTGATGAAAATTAGTGCAAATGCTTTTGAAATTTTCCAAAAGCGATTTCATGGTATCAACAACAGCCTTCAAGCTTAGTCCCTCGCCTTGCAAAAATAAGAATAAATTAGGCAACTCTTTTTAGTATATATGAGAAAAACAAACAAAAATATGATGTCAAACTTGCTTAAATATGCTGGGAGGTGTTCTACCTTAAGTTGTATCCTAACTCTGATCAGCATCCTCATGAAGAGTTTCCAAATCTTTATTAATAATCAATTAGTTTAGTTTTAGCGATTTCACAGAATCATTCCATGCTGACCAATGTGTCTCTGACAAAGATCTTTTCCAAATAACTTCTACTAGAATCATTTGAATTTCGCGCAAGTGCGACAGTTAACAACTTCCACAATATGTAGAACTAGACAATAATTTATAAAATTTTCTAACAATACCAAAGAAAGAAACCGTTTTAGACAACAAATTGCTGCAGCACTAACAACCAAGTTCACTATAACAACCAAGATCACTATAATGTATGTACTCAGCCAATTGATTTCATTCAAGGATGACTGCTTGAATTTAATTATATTTCCCTGACATATTATTAGCATTACGAGTTTGATTTTAATCAATCTTGTCCTCTAAAATTATTGGGCTTGGTTAATTTCCCCTTTTTCCAGGTAGGCTTATACAAAAGATACTAGAATCAGTCTTATGAGTGGAACTCTAAGGTCAGAGACAATGGAAAGCTGGTGTAATGATTGAATGGAAGAGGAAGATGTTGAAGGGAAAAAGGGAAAGAAAAGGGAATTGGCATTCTTTACATCAGATACGTTTGGAGAATTAAGCAATGAACACGTGAGTGGGTTGTGTGTCCGTAGAGTACATTAAAGTCTTGAGGTTGTAGTGCGATTGCGTGATAATTGTTAATCACGTGGGAATGTGTGGATAGGGAAAAGTCTAAGGCTTGGACTGTAATTTTATCAAAATGGGTCAACCTAAAATAGGACTGGTTTGGGGTTCCTCATTGCAACTTGGAACACCATTTGAACGACAGCCATGTACTATAATATCACAAGTATATTTCTGTAATAAGCAGTTAATGAGGTAGAGTGATTATAGACTGATAGGTCAAGACAAAATTTTCATATGGCATCATATAGAAAATGAAGGGTGACTCAGCTGATAGCAGAAAGTGGCATTTTCAGGCCAGAGGTGCTATTCACTACCAAGGTGCAAGTAAGGGCATGGGGGACACCCAGCAATAATGCTGTGAATTTATAGTTAAAAGAGGAGGAATAGAAGATGAGAGAAAAACATGGACAAAGGTAACGAATGGAATGAAAATTTTGGTGAAGTGAATTGTCATGTGTTATGAAAAGATGGAGGAATAAAATAGTGAAGTTATTATACCTTACCCTCTTTCCAGGTGGGCAGACAGTGAGCCGAGCAGTAGCGGGGAAAAATGTATCCATTACTTTGCTTCAAAGGACAGTCGCTGGAATGACATAAATTGCAACAGGGAATTTAGGTAGGGTATAAAATCGTCAAAACAGACGTTACCTTTTTCTTGAAATTAGTGATAGCAATTTATCAAAAAGAAAAGTGCTTAAGTAGATGCATCTAACACATGCATACAAACCTTGCTCTATACTGAAAAATGGATTTCCATAGTTGAAATATCATCATAAACATCTCTAGAATCAAGGGTTTAAAAATCAACTGAGAATCTAAGTTTCCAAATAAAAGTTCCCTTCAAAACATAAAGTTATGTAAGTCTTACTTTATTCTACCTACAGGTACATCTGTGAGAAATCTGTATATCCGATTGAGGGCTTAACTCCATTCTCTCGTAATGAAACTGTCATCAAGGCTTAACTTCATTGTCTCCTAATGAATATATGTCTTGAAAGCTGAACTCCAATTTCTTTTAAAGAAACATGGATATAAAATGTAATGCTGCTTTTTTCTTATATATATATATTTTTTTTTTTCGCGTGGGTGGGGTAGGACATATCCCAAGTTAATATTGATATTTCTTCAAATGACAATAAATCTTCAAATGTCTTAATTAAATTTACATTACCAATTAATTTAATGAATTGAAAACAAACTACTTGAGAATAAATTTTGGAGCTGGAATAGAATACGTGATTAACCTGTTTGTTGATCTCAAATAGATTTCAGCAGTGCAAACTTGCAACAATTGTATTTTTGTTGACCAGGCTGACAAACTTCACTTCATAGTTTATATATGACAAATCTATTTTAACGTTATTACTGATCTTAGAATATTCTGTACTAATCGTTACTTCTCGTGTATATTTTTCATTTCCTTGTTCCCTCTCTTCACTGGGATTTTTTTCCTTGTTGGAACCTTTGGGCTTATAATATCCTACTTTTTCAAGTAAAAATAATTATCGTGAAAGAAATGAGTGACCTTATGATAAATGTAATTTTTTTTAATCTTTGATGTCTCATCAAAACCCATAGTCCAGTCATTCTCTAGCCATAGATTTCTGAGCGCGGGGGGGGGGGGGGGGGGGGGAGGGGAGCAGCTGATATTTTCAGCGGTAGAGTCAATAATTCCTACGCAAAAAAAGATCATTGAAATGAAATTTTAAGAGAGTATTTAACTATTTATATAAGGTTTGTTTCTGCTATTTTTCAGGCTCTCACCTGCTCTAGGCATGCCCTGGTTGTCACTTTTTTTTTCGTAAGTGACTAATTTTAGCTTAAACATGAGTGAGGAGGAGTAAACTATTCTATTGTTTTTCCAGATATCCAGATTATTTTCACAGAGTTTGATGGGTCATAGATGAAATATATTCATATAACTTTTCGTTTTGATATACTTGTCATAGAAAAGTCATAGTAGCCATTTTTCGATATTCTTCAGAGGCCTATTTTCGGCAGCGCGTGCCGTGAATTACTCGTAGAATACTTTATTCAAATAAATGAAATTTTCAGCAATTTTTGACATAGATATTTCCTTAGCTCATGCAAATCTTCATGTTAATATCTGTCATAAAAAAGCCACAACAAACGTTTATTTCAGTTTGGGTTGACTGGCAATTCTTGGGGGTGGAGTAAATTGCCACTAGAATAATTCAGCTGATATTCTCGGAGGCAGGGTTAATAACTTCTATTCCTATTGTTATAATCAAATGAAATTTAAAGGGACTATTTAAATGTAAACAAGCTTTGACTCTGCAAATATTTATGTTCATACCTTTTATAAGCATGCCTTGGCTGTCCCTTTTGTTCGTAGGTGACGATTTTTAGCTAAAATATCAGTGATGACAAGAAAAGACACCTGGAGTTTAATAGATATCTGAATGATTTTCACTGGGGTTGATGGGTGTTATGTGAAATCCATTCATACCATTTTCTGTGTTGATAATTGCCATAGAAAAATCACTGTAGCCATTTTTCTATCGGCATAGGTTTCAGAGGGGAGGTGGGGGTGTTGGTGGAGCAGCTGATATTTTCGGCGGCAGGGACAATAACTACTATACCATTAAATATATTAAAATTAAATTTTAAAGGATTATCTGGGTATATATATATAGGCTTTGTTTATGACAATTTTCCTGTTCATACCTGCTATAAGCATACCCTGGCTGTCACTTTTGTTCATAAGAGACGACTTTTAGCTAAAAAATCAGCGAGGACGAGCTAGCTACTCCTTGAATTTTAAAGATATCCAAATACCTTTCTCAGGATCTGATGGATTTTGTATGAACTACATTAGTACCAATTGATACTTTTCATATAAAAGTCATAGTAACAATTTTTGGATATCAGTGTGAGGCCGATTTTAGGTGGCGTCGTAAATTACTCATACAATACTCCATATATCAAAATTAGATTTTCAAGGATTTATGGGATGATTTTTTACTTCGTCCATACCGATTTTCATGTTAATCTATGCCATAGAAAAGTCACACCAACGTTTATTTCCTTATTGGTTGAATAGTTACTTTTGGCGGTGATGTGAAATGTTACTAAAATAATTCAAATATCCCAATGAAAAAGTCAGGAATTGATGTGTAACATAGTTTTTCTGCTCCTACAAAACTCCATGGTAATATCTACAATTGAAAAGAACCCCTATCACTTAGCCTTCTTAAATATACTGTTAAATTTAGCAATATTACAATGAACTGCGTGATAGTGATCGTCATCAACGAGGTAAAATGCTCATCTCAATAACAATATTGTACCAACCGTGTGTCACACAATTGTACATAATTATTTTGTATATTTTATGCTTGTATCTGCGCTCTTCCCTCGCACTAAAAAGAACCTGAATGATCATGTCTCCGTTTTGCTCTGTAACATTGTCTGTCTCTCGAACAGGTTATGTCCTGTTGCCTTGAGGTTTTGTATATAAAGGAGAGTGTTCCTTAATAAACAACTCACTTAATTGCATCCTGCCTTTGAGATCACAACCCTCTCTCGGCTCCGTCACATTGGTGACCCCGGAGTGACACGCTCCCACTGCCTTCCACCCCCACCCCCTCGCCCCTTCATCGTTGGTACTATGATGGACTCTACGGCAGTTGGTGCTGCGGCCGCTCCATTGAAACTTTCATCGTTTGCCAGCGGAGAGGCGTTTGCTTGATTTCAGCGCGCAGAAGTCCAGTTTCGTATCAGGGCCGTGACTCGCTCAACCACCAAAGCGGATTATGTTCTCGCGGCAATACCCGAGGACACCTTCCCAGAAATATCTGACTGGCTTTGTGAACAAGGAGACACCCCAATAGCGTATGACGCCCTCAAAACATACCTTCTGCAGAAGTACTCGCCGTCGCCAGCCGCCCCTATAGCAAAGCTTTTTCAGCTCTCACAACAACTGTTGGGTGACCAAAGGGCTTCGCTTGCCCTCAGGGAAATGACCAGTATCGCTCGCCTTCAACCTGCCGCAGACGGCTCTCCTCGGGAGGTGAACCAACTTCGTGCCTTTTGAATATGCCGTTTACCCGAACCTGTACGCGCTGCCATACCCGATGTCGATAGTTTACCCATGAAGGACTTGATGACCAAAGCCGACGCCCTTATGGACAGCCACTTCAAGACCTCCATCAATGCCTCCACCCCTGACGACGAGGATGCCTATTCAACATCAACCGAAGCTGACATGAATGCCGTAGGACATACACGCCTACCCCGTGACGTGCCGAAGCGGCGACAAAGCCGCCCACCACCCACCAATTGCTCGCGCCCCAACGAACGACTTCTACAGCCACTTACTACTTCCCATCCGCTGCAGTTTTGCTATTACCACTTCAGATCGGGGCAACCGCGAAGAAATGTGCCAAGGATTGTCAGTGGCCAAAAAACGTGTCAGTAGGCCATCGCTTGTGGCGGTGGCCTTCCGTGTTTCTAATCTTTTCTTTTTACAGGATGCAGGAACGGGCGTGCGATTTTCGGTAGACACGGGTGCTTGTCGTTCTCTTTTGCCAAGGAAACTCTTCAAGGCACGACGTAGTCTGTCTACATCTGCCGACGTCCGCTTGGTAGCTGCCAACGGATCTGCGATACCCACCTACGGTTACGAGAACCTCACATTATCGTTCGGAAACGTTAAATTCAATTGGAAGTTTCTCGTTGCTGACGTCACAATGCCAATCCTCGGTGCGGATTTCCTCTCTCATTTCAACCTTTTGGTCGATGTCGCCCACCGACGATTGGTCAACGCAGACTCGTACTTGTCGACACCTCTTCAACCTGCCCCCTCTAACCTCGCTCTCCACATCAGCGCACCCACGGATGCCTACGCCCACCTCGTCACGTCGTTCCCGGAAGTTTTCCGTCCAGAACTTCGCCAAACGCCCACCGTTCCTGCCAAGCACGGTATATATCACCATATTAAGACGACGGGACCCCCAGTCTTCGCAAAATTCAGATGTCTGGCACCGGAACGATTGGCTGCTGCCAAACAGACATTCGCCGAAATAGAGGAAATGGGCCTTTGCCAAAAGGCCTCCAGCCCATGGTCGTCACCCTTACACATCGTTCTGAAGAAAGACGGCTCTCTCCGTCCGTGCGGGGATTACAGGCGCCTGAACATGCAGACAGAACCGGATCACTACCCCCTCCCAAACATTGCCGACGTGACCTCCTACCTGCACAAAGCGAAGGTTTTCTCTACGCTCAACCTCCTGAAGGGGTATTATCAGGTGCCTATGAACCCAGAAGACATCCCCAAGACCGCCATCACCACTCCGTTTGGTACATACACCTTCAATTACTCCTGTTTTGGCCTTCGTAATGCTGGGGCAACGTTTCAACGTCTCATGGATGGCATCTTAGGGGACCTCCCTTTCTGTTTATGTTATGTGGACGACATACTTATGTTCTCCTCCTCAAAAGAGGAACACCTCCGTCACCTGCGCATCGAGATCGACCGCCTGCAACAAAACGGCCTTGTAGTCCGATATGACAAGTATACCTTTGGCGCCAACGAAGTGTCGTTCTTAGGGCACCGTATCACTCCTGAAGGAGTCCATCCCCTCCCTGAGAAGGTAGCAGCCGTTCAGAACTTCCCCGCGCCCTCGACCGTCAAAGCTCTGCAGGAATTCTTGGGCATGATCAACTATTATCACCGTTTTCTGCCAGCCATTGCCGCCACTCTTGCTCCCCTCTACGCCTCCCTCAAGAGCAAGCCAAAGTACCTGAAGTGGGGTCCCGTTATAGAAGCAGCCTTCTGCAATGCAAAGAAGGCCCTATCAACTGCTGTGGCTCTCACTTTTCCTATCCCACACGCCCCTCTCCTTCTCTCCACCGATGCTAGCGATGTCGCTATGGGTGCAGTACTCGAGCAGGTGGTCAAAGGCTCGCCCCGCCCATTGGCCTTCTTCAGCAGAAAACTGTCCAAGGCAGAATCGGGTTATTCTACCTTCGATCGAGAATTGCTGGCGGTGCACTTGGCTGTCCGTCACTTTCGCCATTTCTTAGATGGTACGCCCTTCGTCATTCGCACAGACCACATGCCTCTGGTGCACGCCGTCACTCGAGAGTCTGACGCCTGGTCCGCCCGTCAACGCCGACATCTCTCCGCCGTGGCTGAATACAATTGTACCCTCCAATACGTCTTTATATATATATATATATATATATATATATATATATATATATATATATATATATATATATATATATATAATATATATATATATATATATATATATATATATATATATATATATATATATATATATATATATATATATATATATAATATATATATATATATTATATATATATATATATATATATATATATATATATATATATATATATATATATTATATATAATATATATATATATATATATATATATATATATACATATATATATATATATATATATATATATATATATATATATATATATATATATCGAAGATGGCAGATTTTGGGATTTCAAGAAACGGTTAGAAATAGGAAGAATAAGTCTGATAATTTACAAAACTTCCCCAACATGATGACTAAAAACAGATTGTGAAAAGGGTTACTCGTAAAACAAACGTGGATAACCCACAAGGTACAAAACATATAAAAAGAGATAAGTTCTATGGTAGCATTGATTGATAATGGATTCCAATGACCTGATGAATTACAAAAGAAATATGGAAAGTCATTATGAGATAAATGATGCGACATCAAAACTGTTTAACTCAGATAATGTGCCTTAAGTTGGTCTGTTTAGATTCATATACTGGTTCAGGAGATACACTCATCATTCAAACAACGTCCTTTCAATATTTATTCCCCAAAGTTAAAGAAATTCATTACACACATCAACATAGATATAATTACTGGTATATAGAACAAAGAAGAGTTTTTTTATGAGAGAGAGAGAGAGAGAGAGAGAGAGAGAGAGAGAGAGAGAGAGAGAGAGAGAGAGAGAGAGAGAGAGAGGGGGGGGGGGGGGCGGTTGGTGTGTTGTTCCCAAAGACAAGAGTAGGTATGACAATGCATCACCTTTAAAAGAAATGCTGCAAATGCGAGTGCCAATATTGGAGATGATGATGGAAGGTTATTTCAGATCCGCTGGAATCTGGTTTATCGAAGAAAAACCTCTCGGGAATTCAGTTTCTTGATTTTTCCCTTTTTAGTTAAACAAATATTTTTTTTTTCTTTATTTTCATTTTTTTTATATTTGCCATATTTGCAATGGTCACTTGGAATACATAAAGGAATAAGTTACAAGACATATTAAGGAGAGAGAGAGAGAGAGAGAGAGAGAGAGAGGAGAGAGAGAGAGAGAGAGAGAGAGAGAGAGAGAGAGAGAGAGAGAGAGAGAGAGTTATTCCAAATATAAAGCAGGAATTATACATTTTTATGCAACAAAAGACATCAAATTGTAATGTGGCTTTATTTCATTCAAAGCTAGTCTATGTATAATATACTTTTCGATTTAAAAGTTTGTTTTCGCGTCTTTTCGCGTTTGTTTGTTTTTTTTTTTTACATTTTTTCGAAGTATTTTCGGGTTTTTTTAACGTTTTACAATATAGTCCTGTATTACCAGATTTTAATTTTTATTTCTAGAGATATTACTTTGCATAAATAATGTGACAACACCGCTAGTCTGGTGGATGCCAAACGAGAATTGCGATCTCAAGGGTTAACCAATTCATTAAAATTTATTTGAAATTTTTTACTAATTTCCTCGCCTTCTATCGTCTCTCTTATAATTACTATAATCTGCCTGATTTTAAGGGGCATTTCGACATTACATAATGGATAAAAAGATATTTCATTTTATGTTTTGAAGGTAGTAGGCTGGCTAGGGCCCCAGCCGCCTGTTGAGATACTACCACTTGAGAGTTATGGGCTCCTTTGACTGGTCATACAGTACTTCAGTGGATCCTTCTCTCTGTTTATGGTTCTCTCCCTTTGTCTACACATACACCGAATAGTCTGGCCTATTCTTCAGAGATTCTCCTCGTCCTCATACTCTTGACAACACTGAAATTACCAAACAATTCTTCCTCACCCAAGGGGTTATAATTACAGCAATTTAATTGTTCAGTGGCTACTTTCCTCTTGGTAAGGATAGAAGAGACTCTTAAGCTATGGTAAGCAGCTCTTCTAGGAAAAGGATCCTTCAAAATCAAACTATTGTTCTCTAGTGTTGGTTAGTGCCATACCCTCTGTACCATGGTCTTCCACTGTCTTGGGTTAGAGTTCTCTTTCTTGAGGGTACACTTAGGCACACTATTCTATCTAATTTCTCCTCCTCTTGTTTTGTTAAATTTTCATAGTTTATATGGGAACTATCTATTTTGATTTTGTTACTGTTCATAGAATATTTTATTTTTACTTGTTTCCTTCTTCACTGGGCTATTTTTCCTGTTGGGGCCCCTGGGATTATAGCATTCTGCTTTTCCAACTAGGGTTGTAGCTTAGCAATCAATAATAATAATAATAATAATAATAATAATAATAATAATAATAATAATAATAATAATAATAATAA
>NC_090747.1:17685371-17692803 GCF_036898095.1 Palaemon carinicauda
TTACTATGTCAGTATATTTTACTCATATATTCATGATATTCTTAAATTTTAGGTAACTAAATTGCAAATTATATTTCTCAGTCTATTTTTCAGAAATTCAGTAGCTATATCTTTTATGATTTAGTTAATTTTCTTGCAAATCTAAGTATTGTACAGTATATTACAACCATTTTTAAATGTTCTATGCAATACCACATTCGAATAAATTAAAACATACTGTATATCTGATTTGTTAAACTTAGCCACAAATGCTTATGTGTAGGCATACATTTAATTACAGTTTGTAGGCCACTGTAAGATGGAGAGATATTAGGTGTATAAAAACTCAATTGTATTTTATTTTTTATTGAAATGGAAAAGCATAATGCACTCATGTATAGTTTAGTATTATAAACTAATAAATGTATGAATGTACAATCAAAAGGATCAAAATAACACAAAATTTTATCACACACAAAAATGATCAAAAGGGGGGTTGGAAATAGAAATAAGGTAGCATACAGGTCAACAAAAAATGAAAAACAAAAGATATTTACTGTGGATGCCTTGCCTTAATCTTACATCCAATATCAGTGGGGCTTACTCATTAGCAGCACATACTGCATGTATTATACTGTTTGTACTCACCGTTCTTTGTCCTTAGGGAACCTGTGAAATACCAAAAGAGGATCGAGCAACCAACTATTGTGTTCACTTCGGAGTTGCCAACTAGCATATTAACATTCAATTTTGAGCCTTCCTATCTTCCTTCAGTATATAGTCTTTGGTTTAAAGCCAAAATACGGTACCGGCTATTTTTTTTTCTTTTTTTCTTACAGTAAATAGGTAGGTAGATAGACAATAAATAAAAATTGCTTGACATAGGATATAGCAGTTATCAAATCAAGCTTGTCTACTACGTTTTTGAAAATTACCAACTATTCCCTACACCTTGTCAATCTGATTGTGACCTATATAGTAGACTGTAATTTCTTAGGAATCTTATTTTGGGAGTTAGACTAATAATCGAAGTGTTTTTGTATTTATTGACATATTTTGTTGGTTTGTTCATTATGACAATTATCAGTGGAGAGGTTTCAAAGTTCATAAAGGTGTACTGCTTTGCTTTTATTTAAACTTTTGTGCCATTGTTGGTGGAGGTATAGCCTTCGTTGCGTATAGCCAATCATCGATCGAGAAAGAGGGAAGAAATGCCGTCATAAGTTACGTAACGAGTGCGTTCGAAACCTTTTCTCTGAATAAGTTGGCCTATCTTCAAAAAAGTCACTTTTACATTATAAGTACCAAATTTATTCAACCTACGTAATGCAGAATATAGTCAAAATTTATGTGTAGATATAATGTGCATTCTGAAGAAGCGTTATATCTATGAAATTCATAGATTAAAAATTATTGCGAAAAAACCGTGTTACAGAGGCCCTGAATCTCATAGTAGTGCGGTACTTGTTTTTCTCCCTTCTCCTCGACACTTTCCCTCTATCATTTGAGTGAAGGTTAGCTGTGAGTCTGAATGGTAGTTGAAAGTGTATGTGACTGCACCCTCCGCCAATAATGCGAGGAGGTGTGCAAGTAATTTCTTGTAATAAATTTGAATTTTCACGTTCATTTTTAATTACCCTCCTCAAAGTGTATTTTATTATCTGTATTGCTGGTAAACTTTACTCCTTAGCCTACAAGCTTTTAAGGTAAAAGCAATTTTGTTGGAAGACCCAGTAAACGCCTGGACAAATTATTTTAAATTTAAAGTAAAAATTAGTGTTTTTTTTTTTTTGTTAAATATCTTGTCAGAATAACGCAGTTCCTAACATTTTTGGCGACCTTGCCAGGATTAGTTACCAGCAATATAGCAGTTAAGCACTTGAGGGGTTATAAGAAGATAAAAATTAGGTAATTGCTAATAGGTTTCACCCAAAGTAGGTAACATGGGTTCCCCAAAAGAAAACGTTGAGTGGGCAGCGATTCATTTCACAGAGGATGATGATTAGGAAAAAAAGCTTTATGATTCAAAAAGGGATGATTTGTGGTTCTCTGCTGACTTTTTTTGTTTGAGTCTCCCCACCGAGATCAGGAAGGGTCCTTTGTTATGGGAGGTGGTTAAGGCTGTTGAAGCTTATAAAGAATCTATTTTGGCAGTTAGTCATGAAGAAACCCTTAGTAGCAATGAAAAACAGGACAGGGTTAGTCAGGAACTAGCAGGGATGTCAGGTGACTTAAAGTTAGATATCTTGAGGGAACAGAGTAAAATAAAAGATTTGGAATTTAAATCCTTACAATTGCGAGCAGAAGAGAGAGAGCTAAGGATAGGCAACACGAAAAGTAGTTTTTAGAACTTCAGATAAAGTTAAGGGGTGATAACAGTACTTATAAAAATAATAATTTCAACATGATGACTGCAATAAAGTTAATTCCTTGCTTTATCGAAGACGATATGCCTGAATTTTTCATGGCTTTCGAACGTATTGCTATCAAACTCTCGTGGCCTCGAGATATGTGGATGACTTTAGTGAATTGTAAATTGAAAGGTAAGGCTCAGAGTGTATACAATACACTTAGTGATGAACTTTCATCATATTATGATATTGTTAAATCCATTATATTGAAAGCCTATGATCTCGTCCCAGAAGCATATCGGCAAAAATTCCGAGATTTAACGAAAGATTTGGACACTACCTTTATTGAATCTGCCAGGAAGAAAGGACAATTTTTTGAAGATTGGCTAAGGAGTAAGGAGGTGGATAACTTTGATAAACTAAAGGAGCTCATCCTGAGTGAGGAATTTAAAAATGCTGTCTAAAGACCTTAAAATACATCTTGGAGAGCTCAAAATAGATTCACTTCAAGAAATCGCAATTGCGGCTGACGAATATTCACTACCATATCGTCAGGAATCCGTGAAAAGGGAGATCAATTTTGGCAAGGAAGTTTCCCCCCGCGACAATTTGAGAAAAAGTAGTAAGCCAAAAGAGACAAGCTTTGTAGTCAAAGATGAAAATAACTACTTTGGCAGTAGTGTAATACCGCGTAGTTTTTCCAATAGTAATAGATTTAGTAATAGAAATACTACTGGTAGTAGTGACACCCTGGAGCGCAGGTCAAATATTACATGTTTTTGGTATAGTCGAAAGGGGCATATCAAGGCAGAGTGTAGGTCAATTCAAAGATTCCTTGCTAGCCAACACAGGGAAGCAATTAATCTATTAACAGCTGAACAACCTTCAGAAGAAGAAACAAAGTGACTAAAATTTCGTAATTATATCTCGAATGGGTCTATTTTTATTAACAGTGATAAGAGACTAGGCAGAGGTATTAAAATTTTGCGTGACACTGGAGCAGCCCAGTCATTAATTTAAAAAAAAAATATGTGCCTCGAGGTTTTGTGTTGGCCAGTAATGATTTTGTGGTCTTAGGAGGTTTTCCAAATACATTAGTATCGAGCCCTCTTGAAACACTTTATTTAGAAGCTGATTATTTTAAAGGTAATGCAAAATTAGCAATAGTGGATACTTTGCCCATCCCTGGAATTGACTTGATTTTTGGTAATGATTTGGTGGTTGAATATGAACTAAATTTTTTCCCAATTTTATTTTCGATAGAGAAAGACTGTCTTTGTGATGGCTCTTTGCCAGAGTTTGGTGATCCTGTTTCTATTGTCACTCGTTCTCGTTAAAAGGGGGTAGACTTAGAAGGAATGGATTTAGACTTAGAAAGTGTAAATAGACAGGTAACTGACTTTGACTAGTGGCAAATTGAGTAGTATAATTTTTATGATGTCGACTGGGAACCCGAGGCCTTGAAGGAAGCCCAATCAAGGGAATTTAATTATGTGACTACTGAATCTATTGTAAATGATTTCTCCAAACCTTATTTTGTTAAAGAAGATGGTCTACTATATAGGGTCAGTAGAGGAGTGGAAGCTCCTGCTGACCAGATAGAAGTGGTCCGTCAGTTGGTAGTTCCCGAGAAGTATCGGAAGAAATTGTTATGGTTGTCTCATGAGAACAATCTTGCCGGATATTTCGGTGTTCAGAAGACGTTTCAGAAGTTAGCCGAACATTTCTTCTGGCCTGGAATGCGCACAGATGTAAAAAAACATGTCCACTCTTGTAACACCTGCCAAATCATGGGTAAGCCAAATCAAAGGGTACCTTTAGCTCCTTTAATTCCAATTCCTGCTGTCGGGGAACCCTTTAGGGAAGTCATGGTAGATATGGTTGGTCCACTGCCACGAACATGAAGTGGCAATGAGTATATCTTGTCCATAATAAATAGAATGTCACGCATCCTTGAGGCTATTCTCTTACGGAGAATAGGGAGTGAGAAAATCATGGAGGCAGTAATTGTAGTTTTTACTAGGTTTGGTTTTCCCAAGGTTTTGCAAACTGATTGTGGTACAAATTTTACCAGTAGAAACTTTAAAAGGAAGATGGAGGAGTTAGGAGTCAAACATACAACCTCGACTCCCTACCATCCTGAAAGTCAGGGTCAGGTGGAGAGGTTCCACCAAACTTTGAAGAGTGTTCTGAAGAAATTTTTTTTTGGGATTGGTAGCGAGTGGGAAAAAGAATTGCCATATGCATTATTTGCTTTTAGATCTATTCCAAATGAAACTCTTGGGTTCTCTCCTTTCAATCTAGTCTTTGGTCATAGTGTGAGAGGTCCTCTTGATGTGGTCAGTGAGCACTGGGAAGGGGAAACCCCAGAAATCAATGTACTGGACTATATTTCGAATTGGTAAGCTAAACTTCAAAATGCTTGGTCTTTTGCTAAAGAAAATCTGGCTAAAGGGCAAGCTGTAATGAAAAGTAATTACGACATAAAATCCAGACACAGTGAATTTTCACCAAGGGACAGAGTTCTGGTTTTGCTTCCTATGCCTGGGAATCCTCTAAAGGCACAATTTTCTGGGCCGTGGAGAATTTTAAAGAAAATGAATGAAGTAAATTACTTAGTGGAGACTCCTGGACGTAGGAGGAAGTCTCAACATTGCCATATAAATATGTTAAAACCTTATGTTAGTAGAAGTAGTGAAGAAGTAGAAGTAGGACCAATTTCTTTAGTTGAGATGGTTACCGAAGTTGATGAAAAATTGACGATTGGACCAAATATTTTGTCAAATAATTCTGATGTCCTTAATAACCTTTCTTCGAAATTTCAGCTTTTGGATCCAGATAAAGCTTCTTCCCTTGTTGACTTAATAAATCAATATAAAGACCTTTTTCAGGACGCACCGGGATTGACTACTATTTTAGAACATGATGTAGACGTTGGGGACACCTAACCTATGAAACAATGCCCTTACAGGTTAAATCCCATAAAAAGGGATATAGTTAAGGAAGAGGTTAAATACATCTGAGACCATAATTTGATAACTCCTAGCACTAGTCCGGGGAGTTCTCCTGTGGTTCTTGTAAAGAAGGAAGGTGGGCAAAATCGGCTGTTTTGATTATCGTAAAATCAACGAGGTTACTAAAAACAGATTCTTATCTTTTGCCTCGGGTGGAGGACTGTATTGACCGCATAGGATCCGCTAAATTTATCAGTAAGTTTGACCTATAAAAAGGGTACTGGCAGGTCGGTCTTACTCCTTGGGTAAGGGAAATTTCAGCTTTTGTGACGGGTGATGGACTGTATGAGTGTTTGGTTATGCCATTCGGGATGAAGAACGAAGCTGCCACCTTCCAGAGGTTGATGAACTTGGTAACCTGTGATTTGGAAGGATGTGTTGTCTACATAGACAATTTGGTGATCTACAGTGACGACTGGCCGACTCACATTAAACGAATTAAGGCACTGTTTGAAAAGCTTCGAAAAGCAGGTCTTGTTAGAAATTTAAGAAAAAGTGACTTTGCTAGAGCCAAGGTTGTTTACCTAAGACATGAAATTGGACTGGGTGAAGTAGCTCCTAAAAAGGTGAATGTAGAAGCCATACTGATTTTTCCTGTCCCTACCAACCGGAGAGGTGTGAGAAGGTTCCCCAGTATGGTAGGATATTATAACAGATATATTAAAAATTTCTCTGACCTGGCCATTCCTTTAACAGATCTATTAAAGAAAAATGTAAAGTTGGTTTGGGATAGTAATTGTCAGGAGGCTTTGAAAAGTTAAAAGGCGCTCTGACAAGCTACCCACTTTTGCGATCCCCGATTTTTCTCTCCCTTTCTCTTTAGCCACAGATTCGAGCGACACCGGATAGGGTGCAGTGCTTCTCCAGGGAGACCAAGAAGGAATTAACCATCCAGTAGCTTTCTTCTCAAAGAAATTGTCACCAGCCGAGAGGAAATATTCGACAATAGAAAAGGAGGCCCTTGCTTTGATTAAAACGCTAAATCATTTTAATATTTATTTATCAAATCACTCCTCCCAAATAGAAGTTTACTTGGATCACATCCCATTGATTTTCATTAACAGTTTTAAGAACAAAAACTCACAAATACTTAGATGGAGTTTAGTACTCCAGGAGTACAACCTTATTATCAATCATATTGCCGGCAGAAAGAATATTGTGCCTGATGCTTTGTCTAGGGTTTATGAGAGTGGACGGTCATTAGTGTTTACTTTGTGTGTGTATATATATATATATATATATATATATATATATATATATATATATATATATATATATATATATATATATATATGCATTGTCTAATAATTTTTTTTTCATTTCAGATCATGTTTAGTCTAATTATGTTCACCATTTTTTTTAATAGTTTAGAATCTGCTTCAGTACTGTATTAATTATCTTTAAGTTTACCATTTCTTTTATTATCAATGTAAGTTCACAATTCAGTTTAAAAAAATTAACTGATAGTCGTTAGGAGGCCTTTTGATCGTGAAGAAAAGTAAGCTTCAGATTATGTGTGTTCTTATTATCCACGAATATATTCATCACTCTTTTACTAAACTGTTTCAGTGCTAGAATTGTGTTTTTGTCCGTAATGTGGGAACATATATATGTAATGGTATATTTCAGTAAATATTGTGTTCAGTTAGGCTAAGCATTTCTTTCTTTCTTTAATCTTTCACTTATTATTGACTTTGTGCAGAAGGTGTTTTCCTCCCTTCTCCTCGGTACTTTCCCTCTAACTATCATTTGAGTGAAGGTTAGCTGTGAGTCTGAATGGTAGTTGTAAGTGTATGTGACTGGGCCCTCAGCCAATAATTCGAGGAGGTGTGCAAGTAACTTCTTGTAATAAATCTTAATTTTTACGTTTGTTTTCAATTACCCCCTCAAAGAGTATTTTATTCTCTGTATTGGTAGTAAACCTTACTCTTTAGCCTACAAGCTATCGTAGTAAAAGCAATTTTGTTGGAAGACCCAGAAAACGCCAAGAAAAATTATTTTAAATTTCAGGTAAAAATAAGTGTTTTTTGTTAAATATCTCGTCAGAATAACAGAGTTCTTTGTGGAGTGAGGACGTGTTGAAGAAGT
>NC_090747.1:17693303-17695803 GCF_036898095.1 Palaemon carinicauda
AGAGGGAGTTTCTGATGTGAAAGTTCCTAGTCTGGTATCTGAGTGGGATGATACTGTAGGATGGGATAGGAACTCACTAAGTATTGCTCAGAAGGAAGAGTTTAATGAAGAGGGGGAAGGAGAGGTTAGCTCAGATTTGACGAGACCTAAGATGAAATGGGAAGATGGTATCCTGTATCGGTTTAGTCGTTTCAAAAGATCGCCAACTGAGATGTGGGAGGTAAGGAAGCAGATAGTAGTTCCTCTTGAATATCGGGGCAAAATCTTGTGGTTTGCACATGAAGATTTACATGCTGGTCATCTTGGAGTAAGCAAAACTTTTAGGAAAGTTGCTGAGCATTTCTTTTGGCCAAGAATGAAGGCAGAGGTGAAGAGGTATGTTAATTCTTGTACTAAGTGTCAAATGGTTGGTAAACCAAATCAGAGAATTGCTAAAGCCCCTTTACAACCCATTCCAGTGGTTGAAGAACCATTTAAAGAGATATTGATAGATATTCTGGGGCCATTGCCAAAGACTAGCAGTGGTTTTCAGTATATACTGACAATAATGGATAGAATGTCCAGGTACCCCGAAGCTGTACCCTTAAGGAGTATTCACAGTAAGAAAGTAATCGAAGCACTTATTGGTTTCTTTACTAGGTTTGGATTGCCGAAATCGGTTCAGTCTGACTGTGGTAGTAATTTTATGAGTAAAGAATTTGCTAAACAGATAAAAGAGTTCAAAAGTAATCATGTAACTTCATCACCATACCACCCAGAGAGCCAGGGTCAGATTGAACGATTTCATCAAACTTTGAAGTCCATGCTAAAGAAATATTGTGGGGAAGATCCAAGGAACTGGGATAAGGCAATACCTTATTTATTGTTTGCATTTAGGTCTGTGCCGAGTGATATGATGGGATTTTCTCCATTTGAGCTTGTATTTGGTCACAAGGTAAGAGGTCCTTTGGATGTTGTTAAAGAAAGTTGGGAAAATAATAATCCAAAAGTTAGCCTGGTGCAATTTCTAAAAGAATCTAGGGAAAAGCTTTATAAGTTTTGGGAGTTTGCTAAGGAGAACTTGAAAGTTGGGCAAGGTAAAATGAAAAAGAATTTTGACATCAAAGCTAGGAAAAGGGTATTTGAAGTTGGGGATAAAGTTTTAGTTTTATTACCTACCCCTGGTAATCCCCTAGGAGCCAAGTTTTCAGGACCATGGAAGATAGCTAAGAGGGTAAGTAGCTTGAATTATCTGGTGGACACCCCAAGTAGAAGACAAAAACACCAGCTTTGTCATGTTAACATGTTGAAACCCTATTATGAAAGAGTAGCAAAGAAGCCATTGTTGTTGTTGGGGAAAGTAGAAATGGAAAGAGAATGTTTGGAAATAGAAGGTAAGTGGCCTAAAGGTAATAGCGATGTATTAAATAACTTGCCAAATATGTTGTCTCACTTAGATGGGGATCAAATTGAGTCCATCTTAAATTTGATAGAAGTGTATCCAGATTTATTTAAGGACACCCCAGGTTGTACGGCTGTGATACAGCATGATGTGGAGGTTAGAGGGGCTAAACCGATAAAACAGGCACCTTATAAAACTAATCCATTGAAAAGGGAAGTAATCAAAACAGAGGTAGGGTACATGTTGCAGCATAATCTGATAGAAAGTAGTTACAGTCCATGGAGTTCACCTGTGGTGTTGGTGAAGAAGGAGAATGGTCAGTATAGAATGTGCATAGATTACCGCAAGGTTAATGCAGTTACAGAGACTGACAGTTTTCCTTTACCTCGGGTAGAGGACTGCATCAATGATGTAGGTAAGGCAAAGTTTATCAGTAAGTTCGACCTTCTAAAGGGGTACTGGCAAGTACCGTTGACACCCAGAGCTAAGGATATCTCTGCTTTTGTGACCAGTGAGGGATTATTTGCCTGCAACGTGATGCCTTTTGGCATGAAAAATGCATCTGCTACATTTCAGAGACTAATGAACAACTTGGTAGGTTCTCTAGAGGGTGTGGTAGTGTACATTGATGACATTGTGGTTTATAGCAATGACTGGGACACCCATATTCAAAGAATAAGAAAGTTATTTGAAAAACTTAGCCAGGCAGGGCTGGTTATCAATCTTGCCAAATGTGAGATAGCCAAGGCTAGTGTATTGTATCTTGGTCATGAAATAGGTCGTGGGAAGATTGTCCCGAAAGATGCAAACGTCAGAGCCATTTTAGAGTTTCCTGTGCCTTATGACAAAAGGTCTGTTCGTAGATTTCTTGGCATGGTAGGATACTACAGGAGATTTGTGATAAATTTTGCCACAATTTCTAATCCTCTTAGTAATTTATTGAGGAAAGAAGTAAAGTTTGAGTGGAATGAAGAGTGTCAGAGGTCATTTGACAAATTGAAGGCAGTTCTAACTAACTATCCTGTCTTGAGAGCTCCGGATTTTCAGGAACCATTTAGGTTGGCGGTCGATGCAAGTGACTATGGAATAGGTGCTGTGCTATCTCAAGTTGAGGAACAG